>NW_026867458.1:48793-211150 GCF_020745735.1 Hemiscyllium ocellatum | reverse complement strand
CAACATTTTGTCTGCATCATTGGCTCATTCGGAATGCAAAACAAAGCGATTGGAGTAATAGTAATCTTCCCAACAATTAAACCCCAAATTTTATGTGCAATGATTTGTGCAAGTCAGGAATTTGTTTATCTTTGGCATGACCACCCTTGAATATATTATAGGAGAAGGTGACCTGCAATGCTGGAGATTAGAGTCAAGAGTGTGGTGTGGAAGCACAGCCAGTCAGGCAGCATCCGAAAAGAGCAGGAGAGTCGATGTTTTGAACATTTGTTGTCCCTGACTGACATCATGGCAGAGGCCGGTTTCAACTGAAGTGTTGAAAAAAGGAATTAAACTTTAGTATGGAAAGGCCCAGTGCACAGGGATACGGGATACAGAGTGGCAGGAAGTGAATTGCTCATTCGGAGCCTCGAATCACCTCCTCCTGCACTGTACCCTGTTTGATTCTGTGAGGCTGTAGGAACGCATATTCTTTTCAAAATTAAGAGTAATGTCTTTCAATTAAGGAATAATAGTGTGAAAGACTAAAAGCATTAAAGTTAATTGATTATTAGTTTGTCATTACTGAGTCAAATAAATGAAAAGGAGGCTGATGGTTCAAAAGCTTTCTCACTTTGTTATGCTGCTCCAATTATTTCTCTTCCTTCTCAGTGGAGTTTCTTTTATCTTTTTAAGACATATTGAAAATTGGTTTGTAATTATCGATCTTTAGTTTGCAGGATAACAATCTGACATTTGCTTGCATTGAAGACCTGAGGATGGCATTTAATCAGAGCAAATCATTGTCAATGCTATACCTGGATGGAAATAAATTCACAGATGATTGCATTCCGAAAATGAGAAACTTCATCATCAACTGCAAGAATTTGGAGCTGATTCAGTGAGTGCATAAGTTAAAATATTAAACATTTCCATTGTATTGCAAACAATAATTTCCTTAGGTCATGTCCACAGCACGTTCTTCAGGTGTGCTTAACATATTAATTCACCGGAACATAGAAAATCGGAGCAGCATCAGGCCATTCGGCCCATAGACCCTGATCTATCATTAAATATACCATGGATGATTATCCACCTTTGAACCCTGTTCCTGTTTTCTCCCCGATATCCTTTGTGGAAGCCCAGCCCCTAGATTGCTGGCTTCTTGTGAACGTCTGTCCAAGAACAGAGAACCACCACTTAATTAATACCTTTCAACAGCACTGTTTTTTATTCAAGACTGTTAGTATACGAGTATACAAACAAGACTTGGGAGAAAAGCCACCTTAGACCACGCTGGGTACTAAAGAGTGGATTCTCTCACTCTCAATAGGGAAAGTTGTTACATTTATACATAACTTCTCACGCAATACAGAGTCCCGTGTCATTAGGCTATCAAAAAGTATATTAATCAAAGTATACTTAATTGTAAGCTTACACATCAAAAAATGCTCTAAATCTAACACACACAGACACCAGCAGCCATCTGGTTAAGATAATAACACTATCTTTAAAATCAGACATCAGCCCCCATTATTCTGTTTTTCCAAGGTAACATTCAGAGCTCAGAGATGCTCTTAAAAGTAAACATTCAAACATCATTTCTGTTTTACAGCTAGACCGTGAGGCACCAGTACTCCTCTGATGGCTGCCCTTTGACCTAGTGCTATGTCCTACATCATTCTCGGATCTGTGAGAAGGATTGTTTATACAGCTAGGCTGGCTTCTTACAAGTTGATATGTTAGCAATTAGTCTCGCTTAGCCTGTCGGGAAATACAGCCAATTATGCCAGGGCCATTTTAGTTAACAGTTCTGAGCTTCATTTTCTATATGGTCACTATATCTATTTCCAACTTATCACCTTGACCCCTTTAACCCTTAAGAACTTTATCTGCCTGGCGTCATAGAGATGTTCAGCACAGAAACAGGCCCTTTTCTCTAACTGTCCATGCCGAACAGATACCCCAAATTAAACTAGTTCAGATGGAGTTTAATTTAGATAAATGTGAGATGCTACATTTTGGAAAGGCAAATCAGGGCATGACTTGTACACTTAACTGGAAGGTCCTGGGGACTGTGCTGAACAAAGAGATCTTGAAGTGCAGCTTCATAGTTCCTTGCAAGTGGAGTCACAGGTAGATAGGATAGTGATGAAGGCATTTGGTATGCTTTCCCATATTGGTCAGAGGACTGAGTATAGGAGTTGGGAGGTCATGTTGAAGCTGTATAGGACATTGGTTCGGCCACTTTTGGAATATTCTGCTCTCTCTCCTAGAGGAACGATGTTGTGAAACTTGGAAGGTTTCAGAAAAGATTTACAAAGTTGTTGTCAGTGTTGGAGGCTTTGAGCTGTACGGAGAGGCTGAATAAACTTTGTTTTCTCTGGAGCGTTGGAGGTTGAGGGGTGATCTTATAGAGGTTTATAAAATAATGAGTCCCATGGTTAGGGTAAATAGACAAGGTCTTTCTCTGGGATAGGGGAGTCCAGAACTAGAGGGCCTAGGTTTAGAGTAAGAGGGGAAACATTGAATAGGGACCTAAGGGGCAATCTCTTCATGCAGAGGGTGGTGCGTGTATGGAATGAGCTGCCAGAGAAATGGTGGAGGCTGGTACAATTATGACGTTTAAAAGGCATAGAACATAGAAAAATACAATGCAGTACATGCCCCTTCGGCCCTCGATGTCGCGCCGATCCAAGCCCACCTAATCTACACTAGCCCACTATCCTCCATATGCCTATCCAATGCCCGTTTAAATGGCCATAAAGAGGGAGAGTCCACCACTGTCACTGGCAGGGCATTCCATGAACTCATGACTCGCTGAGTAAAGAATCTACCCCTAAAATCTGTCCTATACCTTCCACCTCTTCATTTAAAGCTATGCCCCCTCGTAATATCTGACTCCATACCTGGAAAAAGGTTCTCATGGTCAACCTTATCTAAACCCCTAATCATCTTGTACACCTCTATCAAGTCACCCCTAAACCTTCTTTTCTCCAATGAAAACAGCTCCAAGTGCCTCAGCCTTTCCTCATACGATCTTCCTACCATACCAGGCAATATCCTGGTAAACCTCCTCTGCACCCATTCCAGTGCCTCCACATCCTTCCTCTAGTATGGTGACCAAAACTGCACACAATACTCCAGATGCGGCCGCACCAGAGTCTTATACAACTGCAACATGACCTCAGGACTCTGGAACTCAATTCCTCTACCAATAAAAGCCAGTACGCCATATGCCTTCTTCACAGCACTATTTACCTGGGTGGCAACTTTCAGAGATCTGTGTTCATGGACACCAAGATCCCTTTGCTCATCCACACTACCAAGTATCCGACCATTAGCCCAGTACTCCACCTTCTTGTTACTCTTACCAAAGTGAATCACTTCACAGTTACCTACATTGAACTCCATTTGCCACCTTTCTGCCCAGCTCTGCAGCCTATCTATATCCCGCTGTAACCTGCCACATCCTTCCTCACTGTCAACAACTCCACCAACTTTCGTATCATCCGCAAACTTGCTCACCCAACCTTCTAGCCCCTCCTCCAGGTCATTTATAAAAATCTGGGTGGGCACAAGAATAGAAAGGAAATGGGACAAGCGCTGGCAAATGGGACTAGTTTAGGTTAGGATGTGGAGCTGCCAGTGTTGGACTAGGGTATACAAAGTTTAAAAATCCCTCAATACCAGGTTATAGTCCAAAAGGTTTAATTGGAAGCACTAGCTTTCAGAGCGCTGCTCCGGACAACCACCTGATGAAGGAGCAGTGCTCCGAAAGTTAGTGCTTCCCATTAAACCTATTGGACTATAACCTGGTGTTGAATGATTTTTAGATTGGGTTAGGATATCTGGTCAGCATGGACGAGTTGGACCTCAGGATCTGTTTCTGTGATGTACATGTCTCTGACTTGTTATGGACCAGGCCAGACCCCCTCAAAACATTTCAAGAAAGTAGCCCAGACCCTAACTTTGCTCATTGTTTTAAGAAGGTGTAAAGTGGATATTCCAGGAGAGGTGCAGTTGGTCAAACCACTTCGTTTTAAACAAAACCAAATTTATTTACAAGATTACCCAATGAAATAGAAGCAAAAGAAAACCGAATGCAGAATAACCTCACCTATCCAAAAACCAAACAGACTTCACCTGCTGTTCCCTAACCTTGCAATAATCCCCATAAACACCTCGTGGCGCAAAAGGTAACATCAAACAGGGTCTTACAGGAGAGATGTCAGATAGAGAGGATCAGCACGAACCTGCTTCTTTCACGTAACTGTTTCTTGGATCTGCAGCCTCAAAACACTACCTGTCTGCTTTCAGTGAATAGCCAGACTTCCAAAAACCAAATCAAACCAGAGAAAAGCTGAGCTGGGGAAGTGACCATTCCCCTTTCATTGCACAAATGTCTTTCAAAACTAAAACTTTTTGATGGAGGCAGTATCTGTAGCTATAATCAAACTGGCCCTAAAACCCTTCGAAACCCAAACCTTTTGGAACCTGTGTCTTTTACGATCTCTCTGGAGGGGAAGAAAACCAAGTACAACAGAACCTTGTTAAAGGAGCAGCATCATCACAGACTTTATTTGATAACATTTGGCCCTAATCCCCCTCAACCCTTCGCATTCATAAACCCATCCAGATGCCTTTTACATGCTGTAATTGTCCCAGCCTCCACCACTTCCTCTGGCAGCTCACTCCAATCTCGTACCATCCCTCTGTGTGAAAACGTTGCCCCTTAGGTCTCTTAAATCTTGCCCCCAACTTAACCCTATGCCCCCTAGTTTTGGTCTCCCCCAACCCTGGGGACCACATCTTGTCTATTTGCCCTACCCATGCCCCTAATATGGTTTTATAAACCTTGATATAAAGACACCCCTCAGCCTCCCATGCCCTAACCTATTCAGCCTCTCCTTCTAGGTCAAACCCTCCAACCCCAACGATATCCTTGTAAATCCTTTCTGAACCACTTCAACTTCCACAACATCCTTCCTATAGCAAGAAGCCCAGAGCTGCATGCAGCATTTCAAAAGTGGCCAAAGCAATGGCCTGCACAGCCACAACATGGCGTACTAAAGCAAAGAAATACAGATAGTAGAAACCTGAAACAAAAGCCAAAATTGCTTAAGAAACTCAACACACCTGACAGCATCTGTGGAGAGAAAGTAAATGTTTCGAGTCCAGTGATCCTTCTTCACAGCTGACTCTGTTTCTATCTCTGTAAACCTGCTAAGTTTCACCAGAAATTTCTGTTCTTTTTGAGAACAATATTTAACTTTTTCTTTCCAACCATTCAGTGTTTTAGCCAACAAACACTCTCTCTGACAGGGAATTTCACAGACTCACCTCAACCTGAGTGAAGAAATTTATCCTCATCTCAGCTCGAAATAGCCTACCCGAGATCCTTAGACATTGACCCCTTGTTCTGGACCTTGGGAATATCCTTCCTGTGTTTACCCTGACCTTTCCTATTTTGTAGGTTTCTAAAAGATGACCCATATTATTCTAACCTACAGTGAAAATAGTCCTAACTGATCCAGTCTCTCTTCATTCATCAGTCCTGCTATCCCACGAGTCAGTCTGGGAAATCTTTATTATATTCCTTCTATGCATGAATGTCCTTCATTGGATAAGGGACAAAAACTGCACACATGACTTCACGTGTAGTCTCACCAAGGCACTGCATGTAGGCAATTAGACAGCCTTGCTTCTGTCGTTGAATCCTCTTCTCTTTTTCTGTCTCTCTTTCTCACACCCGGACTCTCTTCGCCTCAGCATGCTACTCTCTAAGGGGTTGTCGGGGGGAGAGAGACTGTCACACATCTTCGGGAATTTGTCTTTGCAAAGGAAATCTGGAGAAAGATGCAGTGGCCTTTGTCAAGGTTCGTCCTGAGCAGCTCCATGACGCAAGACTCTGTACTCTACAGTCTGTTCCCCAGGACGCACAACGAGCCAAACATCAACTGCTCCTGCTGGACCGTCACCTTGCTGAAAGACACTCTTTGTTCTGCCTTAAAGTTGTTGATTGTTAGTTCCCACCTGAATCAGACACACTGCTGTTCCCCCTCCCTTTCCAGGGGTTAATCCAGCTGTTCTTTGACACTGAATACTCAGCAATCTCCTTCCCTGTTCTTGTGATTCAACTCCCAGAATTTTCCTCAGTCACTTCTCACTACCACCCTCTGGTGGATGCTCTTTCTCCTGCTGAGCCCCATGGCCTCCGCGTTCCCATCTCATTAAGTTGAAACAAGTTATTATCTCTTATTGGTTCCCTTTGCGCGAGTTTCAGGTCTAGTCTGGTTGACAATGTCCTCATGATATAACGAATTTAGTCCCTTGTGTTGCTCCTGAGAATCTGATGTTCCCCAGTCGGAATCTGTTCTCCGTCCTTGCCATTTGAAGCATGTCTTTGAGGTGATGTTCAAAGTGCAATTAACATTTCAGTGTGAAGTGATGAAAAATCAGCAGAATAAAAATCCTTGCCCATATCCATCTTGATACCAGTCATTAGGAAGGAGTCATTACCGTGTTAATTATGTGTGTTGTAAATTTTAGTGCCAAAGTTTAAACCAGATATCCATCCCATTTTCATTCCATATTCATATCTGAAACATACATCTTTAACCAATCTTTATCTGTCAGAACTATTTAATGTCTTTTGAAAATACCTCTGGGCCAGACTAGGTAAGATTCCCAGATTCCCTTTGCTGATGGACATGAGTGATGCAGATGTGTATTCACAGCAATCACTGTAATGGTTCTGCAATGGTGACTATGAAACTAACTTTCAATTCCAGATGGATTAATTATTTGAGATAAAATTCAGCCAGTTGCTGGTATTTATACTCTAGGTCACTGCATTACAAGTCCAATGCAATTTCCTCCAGTCCAGCTGCACCCTCAATTTACATCATTCCCCAAATATCAACGCCTTAGTTTCTTACAGCACTGTCTGTGTGTGCAGCAGCTCATTAGATTCTCTCTCCCCCAGCACTTAGACCAATTTGTTACTGTGTAGCTGCTCACGGTTTGATTTCAAAATGTGTGTTTCAATTGGAAAATTATGAATGATTCTGTCATTTTAACTTTATGAATTGGTTGGTTATTAATCATTAATTTCTTTCTTAGATTATGGAGGAATCAGTTCAGTTCAGATGGAAAGAAGCAGCTCTGATCACTGAGAGAATGCAGGGCTGGTGTCCGAGTATTTGTGTGATCAAAGGATCAAGAAATTGCCAACTATTTGGACTTGATATTACTGAGAGGTGTATTTCTCTCACCTCCATCAAGTGAAACACATGAGATATTACATTGGCTCAAGAAAAACAATTCCTGGAATTCTGAAATAGAATGGGAATGATGTGGAGTATTCAGTAGAAACTTTCAGTAGCAGCTGGTGAGTGTTGGTGTTTGGGTGATATTCACCGTCGAGCACAGGGAGATGGAGCTGTGACTGTGAAGCTTTTATAAAAGGGTCCGAGAGATCACCATCATAGAAACGGCCTTTCAGCCACCATGCCCATGCTGTCCAGTTTTCAACGTTAAACTAGTCCCTTTTGCCTGTGTTTGGTCCATGTACTCCCCATATCGAACCCATCCATACACTTGTCTAAATGTTTCTTAAATGATGAAATTGCACTCACTTCCACCACCTCTGGCAGCCCATTCCAGACACTCACCATCCTCAGTGTGAAGAAAACTGCCTCTCTATACCCTTTTGTATCTCTTCCCTCTCACCTTAAACATGTGCCCCAGAGTTTTAGACTCCCTTGGGGAAAAGCTTCTGGCTACCTACCTTATCTATGCCTCTCCTGATTTTATAGTTCTGTATAAGGTCACCCCTGAATCTCCTACACTCCAGGGAAAAATGTCCCATCCTATCTCATCTCTTCTTGTAGCTCAAACCTTCCAGTCCTAGTAAATCCTTTCTGCCCTCTTTCTAGTTTAATAGTTAATTTCTATAGTAGAGCGACTAGAACTGCATACAGTATTCCAAATGTGACCTCACTCATGTCATAGAGTCATAGGGTCATAGAGATGTACAGCATGGAAACAGACCCTGCAGTCCAACCCGTCCATGCCGAGCAGATATCCCAACCCAATCTAGTCCCATCTGCCAGCACCCGGCCCATATCCCTCCAAACCCTTCCAATTCATATACCCATCCAAATGCCTCTTAAATGTTGCAATTGTACTATCCTCCACCACTTCCTCTGGCAGCTCATTCCATACACGTGCCACCCTCTGCGTGAAAAAGTTGCCCCTTAGGTCTCTTTTATATCTTTCCCCTCTCATCCTAAACCTAAGCCCTCCAGTTCTGGACTCCCCAACCCCAGGGAAAAGACTTTGCCTATTTACCTTATCCATGCCCTTCATAATTTTGTAAACCTCCATAAGGTCACCCCTCAGCCTCTGATGCTCCAAGGAAAACAGCCCGACCCTGCTCAGTCTCTCCATATAGTTCAAATCTTCCAACCCAGGCAACATCCTTGTAAACCTTTTCTTAACCCTTTCAAGTTTCACAACATCTTTCCAATAGGAAGGAGACTAGAATTGCATACAACATTCCAACAGTGGCCTAATCAATGTCCTGCACAGCTGCAACATGACCTCCAAACTCCTGTACTCAATACTCTGACCAATAAAGGACAGCATACCAAACGCCTTCTTCACTATCCTATCTACCTGAGACTGCACTCCAAGGTCTCTTTGTTCAGCAACACTCCCTGGGACCTTACCATTAAGAATATAAGTCCTGCTAAGATTTTGCTTTCCCAAAATGTAGCACCTCACATTTGTCTGAATTAAATTCCATCTGCCACTTCTCAGCTCATTAGCCCATCTGGTCCAGATCCTGTTATAATCTGAGGTAACCCTCTTCGCTGTCCACTGCACCTCCAATTTTGGTGTCAGTTGCAGGCTTACTAACTGTACCTCTTATGCTCACATCCAAATCATTTATGTAAATGACAAGTAGTAGAGGATCCTTGTGGCACTCCAGTGGTCACAAGCCTCCAGTCTGAAAAACAACCCTCCACCACCACTCTTCTACCTTTGAGCCAGTTCTGTATCCAAATGGCTAGTTCTTCCTGTATTTCATGAGATCTAACCTTGCTAATCAGTCTCCCATGGGGAATCTGGGAGAATGTGCAAACTTCACAGACACTCACCTTAGGTGGGAATTGAACCTGGGTCTCTGGCACTGTGAGGCAACAGTGCTAACCACTGTGCCACCGTGCCGCCCAGACTTGCTAAAGTCTTCCAGCAAATTCTGTTTTTGTTGGTGATATGTTGTGATTTGTTTAATTAAATGCCGATTGGAAGCTGCTGCTGTTCCAGACCAATCATATGATGCTGAGTGACCGAGCGGCATCACGATTTGCTGAAACACTGGGGTTTCCCGAAGTCCCAATGGAGGCTTTGATTACAGAACGTTTAGGGGATCGATGGCAGCGAAACCTCCAAGCAGCTTGCACCCCGGTGGATTTGCAAATGGAAGTGTATTTAATTCTATCTTATTTTGTTCATTAAACTATACCTCTTACAGAATCCTGTACAATGATTTTTATTGCCCTCAGTATCATTATGGTTATGGGGTTTTAGTGTGGGCTCATTTGATATAATTAGCATTCCTTACAATATGGTATTTGTTTGAATCAAGTTGCCTGTTACCTTCCCTGTTTTACTGTAGTGTTAGATGTGGAGCTGGAGTTGAGCAGGATTTTCTGAATTCTAATTCTGATATCTGCAGAATCTGAGCCAAAATGTAGAAAGAAGCACGAGCCTGCGTTATGGCCAGAGCTACTTTTACACTTGGATGTTATTCATTCACCCTCCATTTGCCTAAAATAGTCACATTCGCAATAGTGTTTATCACATTGTACACAGATCCTCAGAACACGGTCACCGGGCATGTGATATCAGAGTTAATCACTTATACTTGCAGTAACCAGCAGTTTCCTTCTGCTATGTTAAAGTTTTAGGTGAAAGTGAGGACTGCAGATGCTGGAGATCAGAGTGATGCTGAAAAAGCACAGCAGGTCATGCAACATCTGAGGAGCAGGAAAATCTGAGGAGCCCTTCATCAGGAATGAGGCTGGGAGCCTTCGGAGTGGAGAGATAAATGGGAGGGGTGTGGGGATGGGGAGAAGGTAGCTAAGTGTGCAATAGGTCAGAGAGGAGGGTGGAGTGGAAAGACAGGAAGGAAGATTGGCAGGTGGAGCAGGTCATGAGGAAGGTGCTGAGCTGGAAGGTTGGAACTGGGGTAAGGTGGGGGGAGGGGAAATGAGGAAATGGTGAAGCCCACATTGATGCCCTGGGATTGAAGTGTTCCGAGACGAAAGATGAGGCATTCTTCCTCCAGGCGTCGGGGGGTGAGGGAGTGGTGGTGGAGGAGGCCCAGGACCTGCATGACCTTGTCAGAGTGGGAAGGGAGTTCAATTTCTGCCATCACTCATAAAAGATTTTATCTTTGTGACTAAGGCTGTGCAGGAACGTGAGCATAACTTCAGTACACCATGCACTAACTTTATGTCCCGAAGTTTGACTATCTGCGAACAATATTATGTCATTATTGGAGCATTAACACTTGCTTCAGTTCAAGTGGACAAGTAGAGGTCATTTTAACCTAGTTGCTGTGCTTAATTGGTTAAAGTAGTTTAGTGTTGAAGGACTGTACACTGATACTTTATATATGATTTCCAATTTCTTAAGCTTCATTTTTGGCTAACATAATGACCATGTGCTATTGCATTAGACAATTTTGGGAATGTGGCCTGTGCCACTTCCACTGTAGGCCTAACACCTTGGTCGGCCAGATTGATGATAGCCCCTACATAGGTAAGCAATTCCTCTTGTTGCTTGCATGGTATTCCTAACTTATCTGCTTTTGCACGTTCTATCCATGCAGTCACAGAGCAAGGGAAACCAACTTCCATTCACTGAGAGTGGAGCAAAGGGGAAGTTGGAGGGCTTGAGGGAGACTGGGGGAGATGTGGAGGTCAAGGAACTATAGGAAGCTGGAGAAATGGAAGGATTGGTGAACGGGGGAGAATAAGGAATGGGGCTGAATTCTGCCTGGGGAAAAGAGAAATGGAGATGGAGAAGAGGGACACTTGGAGGGAAGTCCCATGTGAAACCAAACCACCTTTTATCAACTATCATTCCTCCATCAAGTACATCCACTGGCCACTCATCCTGCTGTCAGTGGAGCCTGTTTCTTTTTTCGATAAATAGTTTCTATCAAATCTTCCCTTCACCTACTCTGCTGTAAGAAGAATATTCGCAGCTTCTCTTGGTTCCAACTATTCTTGCTATCATCCTTTATCCTCAATACCATTTCAGTGACTCCCCTTTTTGTGCGTTGCCATTTGTCCTATATTATGTTACCCAGTGTTGAGCAGAGTTCTCTAACTGGGACTTAACCAATGATTTTTCAAAAATCGGGAGAAAATCTTTTGCTTTATCTTTGCATCTATTCGCTCCTTCATAATGTCAGAGGTGAGAATATTTGCTGATAACCGTGCAATGTTAAGCACCATGTGCAGCTCCTGTCCTTACTGTATCCTGGAGCCACTTGTCAAGCTGTTACTTCCAATTCTGGAATCTCCATCATTGAAAAAGACTAACTTGACAGATGCATTCACATTCATGCCCTACCTTAATTTGGAACTAGATTGGTATTCCTGCATTGTCACGGAATCAAAGTCATGGAATTCCCTACCTAACATCAGTATAGATGCATTTTCACTGGAGAGACCAGTTGTTCAAGTCGGCAACTCACCAGCACTGTCTCAATGGAAGTGAATGACAAGCCTTGTTAGTGTTGGCCCTGTTGCTAAACTGCAAGTTAAAAACAAGATTGCTGGAAAATCATGTATCCATAACCTCTCAACACAAATGGAGCTCCATTTCAGGTGCATTGTTTGTAGATATGTTCTATGTTCAAAATTATTATACATCTCTGGAGCAGGTAGGATTTGATCCCAGACCTCCTTTGACAAGACACACGGACTTTACCATAAGAGACCTTCAAATTATGGATTTATCAGGTGCAAATTTGGATTGATTGTCTAATCTATGTTATAACTCAGTCTGTAGATGTGCTTTTTAGTTCCTGTAGAGGGAAGTAAACGTTTTGCCTTGGGAGCAGAGCATAATTGGAGCGGTTCTGGGAACATCCTTAAAACAGGTAAACATCTTACAACTCCAACAACTTTTCATAAGACACAACAGGTTTTAAAACTAAATTGGTTGGTCAGCTTGTCTGAAACATCTTACAAAAGCAATAAAAATCATACTAAATATGAAACCTTTCTGCCTTCTCCCCATGCTCAGTAATTGGACTGCATTTTGCAGCTGAGGATGATGTAAAAATGCTGAAAATGTGCTGCTGGAAAAGCGCAGCAGATCAGGCAACATCCAAGGAGCAGGAGAATCGACCTTTTGGGCATGAGCCCTTCTTAATTCCTGAAGAAGGGCTCATGCCCGAAAGGTCGATTCTCCTGCTCCTTGGATGCTGCTTGACCTGCTGCGCTTTTCCAGTAACACATTTTCAGCTCTGATCTCCAGCATCTGCAGTCCTCACTTTCTCCTAGATGATGTAAAAATGTCCTGTACTGAAAACTTTTCAAATTGATTAATGGTTTTGCTGCTTTTAGTTTAGAATTTTCCAGACACATCAATGTCAGCAGCGCTTCCACTGACTGCCTGATTTTACAATATCATCTCAAAAGGTCTCTCCTGTTTTGAGCAACTGACTGTGCAGACATTGGGAGAAAAAAATGATGTTTTACAGTGCCCTTCCTGAGTGACTTCTGGATTCTCACCAGAAGTGAAATTCACTTTGAGTATTAAATTAGACTTACAGTGTGGAAACAGGCCCTTCGGCCCAACAAGTCCACACCGACCCGCCGAAGCGAAACCCACCCATACCCCTACATTTACCCCCTACCTAACACTACGGGCAATTTAGCATGGCCAATTCACCTGACCTGCACATCTTTGGACTGTGGGAGGAAACCGGAGCACCCGGAGGAAACCCACACAGACACGGGGAGAACTTGCAAACTCCACACAGTCAGTCACCTGAGTCGGGAATTGAACCCGGGTCTGAGGTGCTGTGAGGCAGCAGTGCTAACCACTGTGCCACCGTGCTATTCTGTCTTCATTTAGATCTCCATCTAACCTGCATCTTTATGTCCAAGGCCTTTCCAAATGCTCTTTCCTTTTCAAAAAACTTTGAGCAAAGAGAGTTTTAACTACTTCAAGTTAAAGTAACAGTGGTGCAATATAGTTTGTATTTTAAAATACTTCCATTGGAAGCATTGATGAAAAAAAGAGTAACAGGGATTTTAATGCTTGGCTTTTTTTTTTAAACTGAAGACAATTCTTTGAGAAATCTAATCTAATCTAAAAATAAAGTGACAAAGTTGATTGATGAGGGAAGGGCTGTAGATGTCATACTCATGGACTTCAGTAAGGCATTTGATAAGGTTCCCCATGGTAGGCTGATGGAGAAAGTAAAGTTACTGGAGCTCCAGGGTGTATTAGTTAGATGGATGGAGATCTGGCTGGGCAACAGGAGACAGAGAGTAGCAGTGAAGGGAGTTTCTCAAAATGGAGAACTGTGACCAGTGATGTTCCACAGGAATCCATGTTGAGACCACTGTTGTTTGTTATATACATCAATGATCTGGAGTGATGTATAGGTGATCTGATTTGCAGATGACACGGAGATTGGTGGGTTAGCAGATGATGAAGGGGACTATCAGAAAATGCAGCAGAATATAAACAGATTGAAGAGTTGGGCAGAGAAATGGCAGATGTAGTTCAATCCGGGCAAATGTGAGATGATGCATTTTGGAAGATCCAATTTGAAATGGTAAATGGAAATGCCCTTGGGAAAATTGACGTACAGAGTGTTCAGGCCCTGAAGGTGGCAATACAGGTCGATCGAGTGATCAAGAAGGCGTATGGCATGCTTCCCTTCATTGGACGCTGTTGAAGAAAATCTCAGATGCACACCTTGGGAACGGACCGAGCCTACTACATCTCATAATATGTCATGGGTAGCAGCCAGTCCATAAAACAAATGGATCGCGACTATGTCGAAAAGCTCCAATTCAGTGGGGATTTATAAATGGCCCGACAATTTGCTTAACTAGACTCAGTACCACAAATTCGCCACTAGATGGCCGACTTACACTTGCATGCAGCAGAGTTGAGACCTTGCCAAGGGTGGGTATTAATGGTACATTGTTCTCTGTATTCACATGCTGTTTAGCGACAGTCTCCAGACAAGGCAGTTCATGAGTCATGCGAGAAAGCATACTATCTCATAGGTAAGGCAAGTCTATTTCTAGAGCAAATTATACAATGATGGAAGAGAAAGTTAAAAATCAGACAACACCAGGTTATATTCGAAGAGGTTTATTTGGAAGCACTAGCTTTCAGAGTGCTGCTCCTTCATCAGGTGGTTGTGGAGTATAAGATTATAAGACATCGGTTTCTTTCAACATATCATTTCAGTTACATCACACTGTAAACTTTTGCTCTAAATTCTGTGTCTTACGATCTTATATTCCACGACCATCGAAAGTGCTGCGAAGGCTAGTGCTTCTAAATAAACTGTTGGACTATAACCTGGTGTTGTGTGATTTTTAACTTCGAACCGAATGCAATATTCTAAGTATGGCTTAACCAACATAATATAAAGCTGCAACATGACATCCTGACTCTTGGACTCAATGTCTTGACCAATACTGGAAGTATGATACACACTTTCTTAATACCCTACCTACATGTGTGGCCACTTTCAGGAAGCGACAAACTTGAACCCTAATATCCCGCTGAACATCGATATGTTGAGGGTTCTGCCCTTAACTGTATACTTTTCCTTAACCTTTGATCTCCTAAAGAGTAGCACCTCACACTTGATGGATTAAACGCCATCTGCCATTTCTCCACCCATATCTGCAACTGATCTATATGCCACTGCATCCTCTCACAATCTTCTACAATATCCACAACTCTACTGATCTTTGCATCATCTTCAAACTTACTAACCCATCCATCTACAACTTCATCCAAGTCATTTATATCTGTTACAAACAGTAGAGGTCCCAGTATGATTCCCTGCAGAACACCACTAATCACCGTTCTCCAGCCAGAAGAACACCCTTCCACAACTACTCTCTGCCTTCTATGGGCAAACCAATTCTGAATCCATGCGGCCAAGTTACCATGGATCCCATGCATTATACTCTTCTGGATGAGCCTACCATGAGGGACCTTGTCAAAAGCCTTACTAAAATCCATGGAGACAATATCCATCCGCTCTACTCTCATCGATCACCTCCTCAAACAATTCAACCAAGTTAATTTGACATGGCCTGCCCTACACAAAGCCATGCTCACTGCCCCTAATTAGGCAGTGCTTTTCCAAATGTGCTTAAATCCGATCCCAGAAAATTCTGTCAATCGATTCCTAACGACTGATGAAGGACTCACCAGTTTATAACTTTCTGGATTATCCCTAATTGCAGTCTTGAACAGAGGAACAACATTAGCTGCTTGCCAGTCTTCCGGTACCTCCAGTGGCTAGTGAAGATACAAATGTTGTGGTCAAGGTCCCAGTAATCTCCTCTCCTGCCTCACTCAAAAACCTGGCATAGATAGCATCAAGCCCTTGCGACTTATCAAACTTAGTGCTCTTCAAAAAACCCAATATCACTTCTTTCTTGATCTCAAAATGCCCTTGCATATTAGCATGCTGCACACTAATCTATCTTCTAAATCCTTCTTCCAGATCAATACTGACACAAAGTATTCATTTAGGATTTCACAAGCCTCCAAACACAAGTTCCTCCTTTATTCTCAAATGGTCCTACCTTCTCCCTTATTATCCTCTTGTTTTTATTTTTTAATGTATGCCAAGAATGCCTTGGAATTCTCTTTAAACCTATTGTCAATTTCATGGTCCCTTCTTGCTCTACTAATTCCCTGCTTGAATTCTTTCCTGCTTTCTTTATATTCTTTACAGGCCTTGCCCAATTTTAACTTCCTAAACCTTCCATTTGCTTTTTTCATTTGTGAGTAAATTCACAACCTTCCTCTTTATCCAAGGTTCCCTTACCTTGCTATCCTTATCCTTTCTCCTTACTGGAACATGCCGCTCCCAATATTGACCCATTGGAACTCCACTCCAAATCTTCCTCCAGCCAGAAATATATCCACTGACCATTGACTCTCTCTTTCCTATCACTCAGTTAATGTCGTATCCATGTTGCCCATGCCTCTTGTACCACGACTTATAATCTTCCACACAATTTGTTGTGTGCTATCTTCTGGAAATCCATGTTAATCACATCAGTAACATCGCCCTCATCGACCCTTTCTGTTAAGTCATCAGAACACTTCAGCAAGATAGTTTTACACAATTTTCCCCTTGACATTTTTTAACCAACCCACCTTTATCCATGTGATTATCAGTTTTATCACAATAGTTGTTTCCAGAAGCTCTCCCAATACCAGTGTTAAACTGACAAGGCTGTCAATTCCAGGATTAACTTACAAATCTTCACAGAACAAGGGCATAATGTTGATAACCCTCCAGTCTCCTGACACCTCCTCTCAGTCCAGAGGAGACTGTAATGTTATGGCCAGTGCCCCTCTCACTTCAACCAGAATCCTTGGATGTATCTCATCCTGATCTGGTGTCCTGTTAACCCCGAGTGCCAACATCACTTGGACAGGGAATTGAATAGGAAAAGTTTCCTCCTCAGCGTACCCGCACATTAACACTTTACTGATTAGTATCATAGCTGTTTTCTCACCTTCACTGGAAAGACTTAAAAATAAACTCTTATTTCTCTCCAGCACGAGGCCTCAGTCCGCGACCTCGCGCAGCGTCGGTTAAATGGCCGCGGTCTCGAGCCCCCACGTGGGCCCTCGGGGCGGGCCTTTACTCTCCTGCAGCTCTGATTGATCAGAAAATCTGTCAATCCCGTGCTTATAGCCAATAGAAGTGCGGTCCGCGTTGGGAACGTCGTCTGGAAGTGAATGTAGATGAAAAGAGAAATCGATGGAGAGACTCGGCAGGTTTGGCAGCTTCTGTGGAGTTAAAACAAAGGTAACGTTTCAGATTCAGTGACCCTTCATCAGTACTGAAAGTAGCTCGGAAAAAATGCAGCTAGTGGCTCTCACTCCTGCAATAGGTGGAGATGGAGCCCAGAAAGAGAGAGAAGAGACACAGATAAAGGGGATGGATAATTGTGAGGCAGGGAGAAATAAAAGCTGATACAGGGGAAAATGTAGCAGCAGATTACTGCAGATACTGGAATCTATTGTAAACAAGTCCCATTCCTGATGAAGGGCTTATTTCCGAAATGTGGACGGCACAGCATTTCTGCGTTTTTGGGGTTTCTCTTGAGGGAAGGATAGGATTGATAAATCAGTGGCTGAAAAGGTGGTGCAATGTGCAGGGATTCAGTTTCTTGGATCGTTGGGATCTCTTCTGGGACGTAAAAGATCTGTTCAAAAAGGATGGGTTTCACCTGAACTGGAAAGGGACCAATCCGACTGGGGAGATTTGCTAGTTCTAGTTTCGGATCCTGCCAGCATTTTTAGATGGTGAGGTGGGAGCTTCTAAGTAACAGCACATAGACAGAAATATGAGGATGTTTCTGAATCAGAAAAGAGCAAGTTATACAGACATGAGCGGTCAGAGAATGATTTAACTCTCAGATAAGGCTGATAAGCTCAGCACGTGTGGGAATGTGGGTTTGGGATGTCAAAGCTACGACAGAAGCTTGGCTGAGGAATTGACAAGAGAGGCAGCTCGGGCTTTAGGTGTTATAGGAGGGATAGTAAGAGAGGAGAGGGAATGGCATATTTAATTAAGGAATACATTACTACTGCAATTAGAATAGATATTTCTGAGGGACTGTCGTAGTGTTAAAGTTTTGATTAGATTAGATTACTTACAGTGTGGAAACAGGCCCTTCGGCCCAACAAGTCCACACCGACCCGCTGAAGCAACACCCACCCATACCCCTACCCTTACATTTGCCCCTTACCTAACACTATGGGCAATTTAGCATGGCCAATTCACCTGACCTGCACATTTTTGGACTGTGGGAGGAAACCGGAGCACCCGGAGGAAACCCACGCAGACACGGGGAGAATGTGCAAACTCCACACAGTCAGTCGTCTGAGGCGGGAATTGAAACCGGGTCTCTGGCGTTGTTGGTGAAGAATTTGTTAAATGTGTTCAAGAAAATTTTCTTTATCAATATATAAATGTTCCTGTAGAGAATGAGCAAAACTTGAATATCTTTTCAAAACAAGGCAGTGCAAGTGACTGGAACTGGTGATTGTAATGCTGTTAGTTTTAAAAAGTTATGGAAAAGGATAAATCTTCCAAAAAAGTTAAAGCTCTTAATTGGAATAAGGTAAAATTTAAGGGAATGATGCAATAACTTTCAAAAATTGATTAGAGCAGACCGTTTACAGCTAAAAGTATGACTGACAAGTGGGAGTCTTTAAAAGTGTGATAATGAGAGTTCAGAAGCATATGGTCCTGTTGGTTGAAGGGTATAAAGTAGGTAGGAACATGCTTAAAAAGGAAATCAGAAAGGCAAAAATGGAAACTTAGATAACATTGGCAAGTAAGATTTAAGATAACCCAAAAAAGATTCTATAAACACTTGGAGAGAGAGAGAGAGAGAAAAAGACCCTTTAAAGATCAACAAAGTTGACTTTGTGTTGAACCTCAGGAGGTGGGAGAGATGGTAACTGAATATTTCACATCAATTATTACTGTTGGAAAAAGAAACGAGGGCTGGAGAACTCGGAGAAATAAATATTGATATTTTAAAAACAGTTCACATTACAGAAGAGGAAGAACTGGAGGTCTTAGAAAACATAAAGATAGATAACCCTCCAGTACCTGATTATGTGACCCAGGATGTTGTGGGAAGTTGGGTAGAAAATTGTGGGGCACCTAGTAGAAATATTTGTTTATCTATATGTTGGGGAAGGGTTAACATTATTTGCCCAGAAGCCATTTTCCTGATTCGGCTGAGTGTTCCATTTGTGTCCCCAGCCAGAACTTTGCTGGCTATGCATTCCTTACTATGAGGTAATGTGAAAGGTTGTCCTTGTCTTACTTCTCAAGATAGTGTCTCCTCCCTTTGCTGAATGATCAGCACAGGCTGTAAAACCAGTCAAGTTGACATAGACTTTCCAATTCGTCCCCCTTCCTTCTCTAGATATTGCCTCTTCATGGTCATTCAGCCAATTAGGGGTATCTCTGCTTAGTGTTAACTGGAGCAGGTGGTGATACTATTCCATTTGTCCACTTGTAGAATGCATAATAGTGCTTTAGTTTTGAACTTAATGACGAACCTCTAATTTAGTACCAACTTGTAAGCATGCCAAACTGTGTAATTAACGATCAGCTCCTTTCTCTTTATAATCCTATGGTATCCTGAGGTACTTCGGAATAACACCGAGCCACAGTTAGGATGGTGAATTCCCATGATCTATCATGTAATAAACTAATCAGTTTGCAAGGTCTGAGTCTCGAGAGTTTTCTCCGACACTGAGCATGGGTGAAGAACCAAAGAACTGGAATTTGGTGTGTTGAGTATGAGAGTTAGAAAGTCATGTTGCAGCTATACAGGACTTTGGTTAGACCTTTTGGAATGCTGTGCGCAATTCTGGTCTCCCTGTTGTAGGAAAGATGTTGTTAAACTTAAAAGGTTTCAGGAAAGATATACGAGGTTTTTGCCAGGGTTGGAAGTTTTGAGCGGTAGGGGGAAGTTGAATAGGCTGAGGCTATTTTTCCAGGAGTATTGGAGGCTGAGGGGGTGACCTTTATAGAGGTTAACAAAATCATGAGGGGCATGGATAGGGTGAATTGCCAAGGTCTCTTTCCAAGGGGAGAGGAGTGCAAAACTAGAGGGTATAGGTTTAGGAGACGGAGTTAGACAATCAGAAGGACTTTGAGAAGGAATCCAGAGCAGCGCAGTGACACAGGATTGTTCCCAATTGTCAAACTTACTGTTGTTTCTGGCATTCATACCTGCATTTCATTTCACTTAATTCAATGAAATCGGTCATTTCTTTCACGATCACACCAGCTGGTAACATTTATATCGCAACAGAACAGCTAACACTTTCATAGATATTTTATAAAATGTGATTCACACCTGTCCAAGAAAGCAAATGAATTAATGATGAACATGGAACATTTTGAATACAGGTAAACAGGTGAGAATGTAAAATCGAGAATTTCGAGGACAACATGCTCCATTATAAAGATTAAATCACATACTTTTTAAAAATCTGTGTGTCTTTTGACTGCAAATGTATTTTCAGCAATACTTTACTTGGTCTGTTTCCATTCAGTTCATTCTGGCCTGATGCTGATGTATCCACTTTTATCATGACAAATTAAATGAAGTTAATTTTGACCCATCCAGCATGCAGGTACAGCAGGCAGAGAAGAAAGCTTATAGCTTGCTGCCCTTCATAACAAGAGGAATTGAGTATAGAAGCAAAGAGGTTTTTCAGCTGTACAGGGCCCTGGTGAGACCGCACCTGGAATATTGTGTGCAGTTTTGGTCTCCAAATTTGAGGAAGGATATTCCGGCTATTGAGGGAATGCAGCGTAGATTCACGAGGTCAATTCTTGGAATGGCGGGACTATCTTATGTTAAAAGGTTGGAGCGACTGGGCTTGCATACCCTTGAGTTTAGAAGGCTGAGAGGGGATCTGATTGAGACGTATAGATTATTAAAGGATTGGACACTCTGGAGGCAGGAAGCATGTTTCCGTTGATGGGTGAGTCCCGAACCAGAGGACACAGTTTAAAAATAAGGGGTAGGCCATTTAGAACAGAGAGTTGAGGAGAAACGTCTTCACCCAGAGATTGGTGGGTGTGTGGAATGCTCTGCCCCAGAAGACTGTGTGAGCCAAGTCTCTGGAAACTTTCAAGAAAGAGTTGGATAGAGCTCTTGAGGATAGTGGAATCAAGGGATATGGGGATAAGGCAGGAACAGGATGCTGATTGAGGATAATCAGTCATGATCATAATGAATGGTGGTGCTGGCTCGAAGGGCAGAATGGCCTACTTCTGCACCTATTGTTTATATTATGTCAGATGACAATAACTTATTCAAAGACATGAATTTTACATGGTATCTTAAACAGGAGAAGGACCTGTTTACTCGGAATTATGATACTGGCCGAAGGAAAGTGCAGCCTCCCAACCTGCACCAGTCGTTACCTCATGGCAGTGGTGACAGCAGACCTATTTATTATAATCACAGAGGTTATTCTGTGGCAGATTAAATGTTATTAATTTCCCCTGTCTTTCCTGGATCTCACCACTATTTGTAGTGTTCACAATGTTCTGATTCATTCAGCCAAAAACTGTTCTGTCTGGTTGACAGTTACCTCCTCCTTTGATCGATGTAATTGTCATCTATTTCCAGAACGTGGATACACAGTATTGCACCAAGAAAAATGCAGCTGTTGTCCTCTGAATACCATGCATTCTAGTCTATTTTTAATAACATCCCCTTCTACTATAGATATGAACCGACAGAGGTAATTGCCAATTGTTTCTGTTATCCAAAGCAGAATTATTTTTCTGTGCCGGTTGGGTGGGATTTGACTGTTTTGATTGGGTTTTAATGCCCTTGGTTCCATACACTTTCATTCTGTCGTTCAGTACCGACAGTGAGATATATTTTTATGACAAGTTGGGCCCATCAGAGACTGAAGGGCCATAGCAAAGGAGAGAATCCCAGTGACCCAGGGATGGAAAGCAGAAGAAAGACTGATTTTACTTTTGTCGTCATCCGACACTTTCATCATTCTGTGGTTGGTGCAAGAATTATAGAATTCTTTCATTATAACATTCGGGGAACATACCTGAGACATTACAACAGTTCAGAATTTATATTTGCAATGGTTGGCGTTTCACTGGTGAATTTAAATTGCTGCATAAACACTCAGTTCAAGTTCAGACTGCAAGTCAAAGAAATGAAATATCCTGTCATATTAATTATCCAATTAATAAATAAACAAAATATCTGACAGTAGTCTAGAGAACCCAGTATATACATTGCATGAATGAAAAAACAGTCACAAAGGCTATTGCGAATAACTGGAACCCAACCATTGATCCTTCTACTATCCACTCCAAACATTGCACGTTCTGTTTGCTATGAATTCTCAATTCAAGTCAGTATATTATCCTGATCCCATTTGCTTTGATGTTGCAAACTAACATTTTACGTGGGACTTTGTCAAAAGGTCTGTGAAAATCCAAGTACCCACATCCACTGGATCTTCCTTATCTATTCTGAGATAATACCAACTTAACAGAATTATTTGAGCAAGTGACAAAGTTGATTGATGAGAGAAGGGCTGTAGATGTCATATACATGGACTTCAATAAGGCATTTGATAAGGCTCCCCAAGGCAGGCTGATGGAGAAAGTGAAGTTGAATGGGATCTAGAGTGTACTAGCTAGATGGAAAGAGAATTGGCTGGACAACAGGAGACTGTGAGCAATAGTGGAAGGGAGTTTCTCAAAATGAAGAACTGTGACCAGTGGTGGAGTAGCAGTTAGTGAAGGGGACTGTCAGAGAATGCAGCAAAATATGGATAGATTGGAGAGTTGGGCAGAGAAATGGCAGATGGAGTTAAGTCTAGGCAAATGCAAGGTGATGCATTTTGGAAGACCCAGTTCTCAAGCAAACTATACAGTAAATTAGAATCCCTACAGTGTGGAAACAGGCTATTTGGCCCAACAAGTCCACACCAACCCAGTCCCCTACACCAATTACTCTAGACTTCCCCTATCTAATGCACCTTGCTTACATATTCTCGAACACAATGGGTAATTTAGCAAGGTCATTTCACCTAATCTGCACATCTTTGGACTTAAGCCCTGGGGAAATTGACATACAAAGAGATCTGCGTGTTCAGGCCCCATATTTCCGTGAAGGTGGCAATGCAGGTCAATAGAGTGGTCAAGAAGGCATATGGCATGCTTTCCTACATCGAGCGGGGTATTGAGTACACGATTTGCCAGGTCATGTTATAGTTGTATAGGACTTTGGTTCGGCCACATTTGGAATACAGCATACAGTTTTGGTTGCTACATTACCAGAAGGATATGGGTACTTTGGAGAGGATGCAGAGGAGATTCACTAGGATGTTGCCTGGTATGGAGGGTGCTAGCTATTTAGAGAGGTTGAGTAGAATAAGATTATTTTCATTAAAAAGATGGAGTTTGAGGTGGCGATCCTGACTGGGGTCGACAAAATCATGAGAGGTATAGACAGGGTGGATAGCAAGAAGCTTTTTTTTCCCAGAGTGGGGGACTTAATTACAAGTTCAAGGCGGGATGGGAAAGGGTTAAGGTAAATATGCGTGGAAAGTTCTTTATGCAGAGAAGAGGTAGAGATGGACATGATAGC
This sequence comes from Hemiscyllium ocellatum, assembly GCF_020745735.1. Classification (NCBI taxonomy): domain Eukaryota; kingdom Metazoa; phylum Chordata; class Chondrichthyes; order Orectolobiformes; family Hemiscylliidae; genus Hemiscyllium; species Hemiscyllium ocellatum. The sequence continues at coordinate 187,676 of NW_026867458.1, read as the reverse complement.
GTCGTTTAAGATGTATCCAGACAGCTACATATTATCCTTTACCTTGCAGGGGTGGCACGGTGGCACAGTGGTTAGCACTGCTGCCTCACAGCGCCTGTCGACCCGGGTTCAATTCCCGACTCAGGCGACTGACTGTGTGGAGTTTGCACGTTCTCCCCGTGTCTGCGTGGGTTTCCTCCGGGTGCTCCGGTTTCCTCCCACAGTCCAAAGATGTGCGGGTCAGGTGAATTGGCCAAGCTAAATTGCCCGTAGTGTTAGGTAAGGGGTAAATGTAGGGGTATGGGTGGGTTGCGCTTCGGCGGGTCGGTGTGGATTTGTTGGGCGGAAGGGCCTGTTTCCACACTGTAAGTCTAATCTAATCTACATGAATGGCCAGCGGACAGAGGGATACATATCCTTGGAAAATAGGCGACGGGTTTTAATCGAGGATCCAGATCAGCAGAGGCTTGGAGGGCTGAAGGGCCTTTTCCTGTGCTGTAATTTTCTTTGTTCATTGTTGTTAGCGTGGTTTTGTCAGAGGGACAAAATGCATCATAAATGTGGTGAAATTCTTTGAGGAAGTGACCAGGTCTTTGGATGAGAGCAATTGATGTAGTTTATATGGATTTTAGCAAAGCCTTTGACAAGATTAAATTCAATTCCCTACAGTATGGAAACAGGCCAGGCAAGCCAACAAGTCCACACTGACCTCCCAAAGGTTAACCCACCCATTCCCCTACCTTTACCCCTACCTAATGCACCTATCTCTATGGGCAATTTAGCATGGCCAATTTACCTAACCTGCACACCTTTGGACGTGGGACGAACCGAGCACCCAGAGGAGACCCGCACTGACACAGGGAGAATGTGTAAACTTCACACAGACAGTCACCCAAGTCTGGAATCGGACCCAGGGCCCTGGTGCCGTGAGGCAGCAGAGCTAAGCACTGAGTCACTGAACTGTCCCAAAGCCACACATAGGAGATTGACAACTAAAGTAAAAACACATGGAATTCAGAATAAATTAGCAAATTGACTCAGACAGAGGAAGCCGAGGCAAAGCTGAAATTGGAGACTGGTATCCAGTGGGATCAATTTTGGATCTTTTATTGTTTGTGATATTCGTAAATGATAATTAAGAGTATGTGTGTGTGTGTGTACATGTATTTGAGTGTGTGTGTGTATGTCTGCCCGTGTGTGTGTTCATGTGTGTGGGTGAATGTGTGTTGTTGGGGGTGGGGGTGTTTGGGGACACTAAGTAAGTTTGTGATGAGACAAATATTGACTGGGTGGTTGGCAGTGAGGAAAATATTCTTAGGCTACAAACAAAAATAGGTAGATTGGTCAAACGGGCAGATCAACGGCAGATAAAATTTAATCCTGATAAACCCTGACGTGATACATTTTGCCAGAAATTGCAAGACAAGGCAGTACTCAGTGAATGGGAGGACACCAGGCTGCATAAAGCAATCAAAAGATCTTAAGGTGCTTGTTAACAGATCTCTGAAGGTGGCAGGACTGGCTAATAGGGTAGTTAAGAAGGCGTACAGGATATGTGCCTTTGCTAGTCAAGATGTAGGTTATAAGAGAAGGGAAGTGCTGTTGGACATTGTTTAGGCCATAGTTGGACTATTGTGTGTAGTTCTGGTCACTGCAGCATGGGAAGGATGCGTTTGCATTGGAGGGAGTGCAAAGGAGGTTCAGCAGGATGTTGCTTAGGCTGTAGCAATTTAGCTGTGAAGAGGGAGGCTGGATAAGCTCGGGTTGCTTCACTAAGAACAGAGATCGGAATATCTATGAAGACCATAGACAGGGTGAATCAAAAGCAGTTGTTCCCCTTAGTCAAAGGGCCTATAACAGGGTGGTATAATTTTCACTGAAAATATGTTGCTGGAAAAGCGCAGCAGGTCAGGCAGCATTCAAGGAGCAGGAGAGTCGACGTTTCGGGCATGAGCCCTTCTTCAGGAATGAGGAAAGTGTGTCCAGCAGGCTAAGATAAAAGGTAGGGAGGAGGGATTGGGGGAGGGGGTTGGAAATGCGATAGGTGGAAGGAGGTCAAGGTGAGGGTGATAGGCAAGAGTGGGGATGGGGGGGCGGAGAGGTCAGGAAGAAGTTTGCAGGTTAGGAAGGCGAGGGATTTGACTGAGACAAGGTGGGGGGAGGGGAAATGAGGAAACTGGAGAAATCTAGGTTCATCCGTTGTGGTTGGAGGGTTCCTAGGTGGAAGATGAGGCGCTCTTCCTCCAGCCGTCATGTTGCTATGGTCTGGCGATAGAGGAGTCCAAGGACCTGCATGTCCTTGGTGGATCGGGAGGGGGAGTTGAAGTGTTGAGCCACGGGGTGGTGGAATCCAACATGACAGCTGTGAAAATTGGTTGTCCAAAAGGAATTTTCACAGATGAAAGCCAAGTTGGTTTATGGTGACTGACATGTGATTTGACATTTTTGTGCTGCTGCAAGGCTCCAATCAGGATCAAGAACATTTGGCCCGACAGAATGAAAGTCAGTGCTGGTATTGTGTATTCCTGATGAAGAACTTATGCTCAAAATGTCGATTCTCCTGCTCCTCGGATGCTGCCTGACCTGCTGTGCTTTTCCAGCACCACACTCTTTGATTTTAATCTCCAGCATCTGCAGTGCTTTCTCTCTGTTGTGCCTTCCAGTTGAACTGAAATTCTACATTGAGAGACTTGTGAGTTGGAAACTGTAAATGGATCATTAATTGATTCATAGTCCATCAGCAGCACACTTCTAAAAGAATATGAATCATCTGGCAACCGTGATTTACAAGATGCTCTTTGCTTCATGGTGTGGGACATCATTGCACCGATTGTCACACGGGATGTCTGTCCAAGCAGTGATGGTGATTCACAGCACAGAGGCAGATTTATATAGACATATAAATTCCAACCGTTATAATTGCTGTAGTACAAGTCAGTTCAAGATCTTGCTGGGCAATTTTAGCCAATCTACTTCTTAGAATTTTTATTGCATTTTCCTTGCATTCTGGTTGATTGGAATGGAGGTGAGTGGGAATGACTGCTCGCCTGTGTTCACTTTATGGGTAGTTGTTCATGACCTAGACCCTTTGCTGGTTGTGGATGGCTATTCAGGGAACTGACCTCACATGGGGCAGTTTCGTATGTTCAGCTCCTGTTTGGATGACAGTTCTGAAGTGGGGCCACTTAAATTGAAATATTACCTCTGATTTCCAAGAATGGGAGCATCGTTGACCTTTCCAACTGAGCCATCCAACTTAAACCCTGGCACCATTCTGCGAAATCTCCTCTTCTCCCTGTCCTGAGGGCCCTCACATCGTTTTAAAGTCACCGGAAATGACCACAACAATCCAACTGGGGCTCAATCAATTCGACATGCAGCATAACTCAACCATTTATTGGCATCAATGCCTCTATTTATGAAGACTTCTGCTTTTCTACCCTCTTACGGCCTCCCCCACCTTCTCATGTTGATGAATGTTTATTGCCAGATCCCTCTAACCCTGTGCACTCTTTACGATTGTGCCATTACATTTCTATTACTTCTCCACATCCTTCTCCCAAAACATATCACCTTACACTCTTCTGTATTCACCTCTGACTGGATGCTGTCTGTTCATTGTGATGACTCTGGACAATTAACATCATCCTCACCATTTGCCAATCCTCCAGGTTTATCATTGCCCTGAATATGGGCATTTTGCCACATACTCCAAGATTGATATCACTGACATATTGAATAAAAGCAGTCGTCTATTTAGGGCTGAGATGCGGAAACATTTCTTAACGTACAGGATAGTGAAGTTATGGAATTCTGTACCACAGAAAGCTGTGTTATTGAATATATCCAATATATCCAAGAATGCGATTAACAAAAATTAGGTTTCAAAAGCATCAAAGGCATGGGGAGAAAGTGGTAGTATGGCATTGAGATAGAGGATCAGCCATGATCATGCAGTATGGTGGGCGTCATGTAGGGCCAAATCATCTTCTCCTGCTCCGGGTCTTGATGTTTATATGTCCCAGCTGTGTGGATCATTCCCACCTACCAACCGACCAACCTCTCGTCCAAAACAAGATCCATAAATCAGGGCTTGTGTTGTCAATTTTGTTGTCCAGCCATTTTTATCGAGTGCCTAGTGAAACACTTCATTGAATCAAGTTCAGACAACATTCTCTGCATTCAAATTCTCAGCTGCTTCATCAATGCATAATGCGAGGTTGGAGACTTACCTTTTGAAAACCTGCAGTGGCTTCGCTTCATTAATTTGATCTAAGGCAGGTTGATGCGAATTGCAGCCATAACTACCAGCATCAATGTCAAGTGCATGATATAAAGTAAACTAGGATCCATGCGGTGTGAGCCTCGGAGACCCAGGTTCAAGTCGCTTCTGCTCCAGAGTTGTGTGATAAAATCTTTGAACAGTTTCATCAGTAAATTTAAGACCATTAACAAGGCGGGATAGGAGTCGGCCATTTGGTCCCTCAAGCCAGCTTCACTAGGATCATGGCTGCTTTAACATTCCTCACATCCATGTTCTTGCCCTATCCCCGTAACCCTTAATTCCCCACTGACCAAGAATCTATCCATCTGAGCCTTAAATATATACAAGGACAGCTCTCTGTGGCAAGGAATTCCAAAGATTCACAGCCTTCTGAGAGAGGAAATTCCACCTCATCTCAGTCTTAAACTGGTGCCCCTTTATTCTGAGACAATACACCCCCTGGTCCTGGACACTCCCATGAGGAGAAACATCCTTTCATCATTTATCCTGTCAAGCCTTTTAATCCTGTCCATTTCAATGAGGTCACCTCTCGTTCTTCTAAACTCCAGTGAGTAGAATCTTGTTTAGCCTTTTGTTTTTAAGACAATCCCTCCATAATGGGGGCCATCCCACTGAACATTTTCTTAACTTCCTCCCATGAAACAACATGTTTTCTTAAATAAGGTGACCAGAAGTGCTCACAGTTTTCCGGATGTGCTCTCACAAGCACCTTGCACAGTTGCAGTAAGATTTCCTGACTTTTATACTCCAACCCCCTTCAAATAAGGGCAAACATTCCACTTCAGTTCTGAAGAAAGATCACCAGACTCAAAACATTGACTCTGTTTTCTCTCCACGAATGCTACCCAACCTGCTGAGTCTCTCCAGAAATTTGTTTTCATCTAATATTCCATTAGTCTTCCCAATTACCTGCTGCCCCCGTGTGCAAGCTTTCCATGTTTCATTCACTAGTTCCCCCAAATCCCTTTGTGTTGCAGCTTTCTGAAGCTTTCTCCATTTAAATAATATTCTATTCTTTTGATTTCCCTTCCAAGTGAACAACTTCACATTTTCCCAACATTGCACTCCATTTGCCAACATTTTTGCCAACTTAACCTATCAATATCTGTCTGTGAAGCACATAAGACAACATTTTTTACTGTAACTTGAGATACATGACAGTAATATATCAACAAAGTTTGAGAAGATTTGTAATTCCGGTTGAGGTTCTTGATGTAGGTTTGTTTGCTGAGTTGGAAGGTTCACTGAAGATGTTGCCTAGTATGGCGACGAAACATCTGAAAATGAACCTTCCAGCAAACCTACATCCAGAGTAATATTTCAAGTCAACCTCAGAGTACAACGGGGTCTTGATCAGATGGGCTAATAGGCTGAGGAGTGCCAGATGGAGTTTAATGTCGATAAATGAGGTGTTCCATTTTGGAAAGGCAAATCAGGGCAGGAATAATACACTTCATGGTGAAGTCTGAGGAGTGATGATGAAACAAGTGATCTTGGAATGCAGTTTCATAGTTTCTTGAAAAGGGAGTCGCAGATAGACAGCGTATTGAAGAAGGTGTTTGCTACGCTTGCCATTCTTGGTCAGTGCATTGTGTGTAGGAGTTGGGAGGTCATGCTGTGGCTGAACAAGACATTGGTTTGGCAACTGCTAGAATACAGCATGGAATTCTAGTCTCCCTGCTATGAGAAGGATGTTGTGAAACTTGAAAAGGTTCAGAAAAGATTTACAACAATGTTGCCAGAGTTTTGTGTGGAAATGCAGGAGATTGGTACTAGATGTGGAATAATTACAGACACGATTGGCTGAATGGCATCCTTCGGCAAGAATTCTTTAATTCTATGACTGGCGCAGAGGGAGATTAACTTCAAGGTTCATGTTATCAGGAGGGACACCAAAGCCCTTTCCTCAGCTGAGTGGTCAGAAAACTCCCTACTCTTTACTTGAACTAAGGCATAACCTGTTTCCACCAACGTCATAGCAAAAGTCAACTATTCGTCCCTTCAAGTCTGCTCCACCATTCAAGAAGATCACTGCTCATCTGGTTACAATTTCAATTCCACATTTCTATTGGTTGGCCCCGGGGTCCTTATCTTTTTTTAAAAAGGGTCAGCTTGCTCACCCTTTCATAACTTCATCAACTCAACCTTCGCAACATTGTACAGAAGAGATTTACACAGTGCCACAGCCCTCTCAAGGGAAAATAATTCTGCAAGGCATTTGGTGAGGTCACTTTTTTGGAGTACTGGGTAAATTTGTGATCACCCTGCTATTGGAAGGATGTTGTTAAACTACAAAGGATGCAGAATAAATTTACAAAGATGTTGCCAGGACTGCAGGGTTTTAGTTATAAGGAGAGGCTAGATAGGCTAGGACTTTTCTCACAGGAGTATTGGATGTTTATAAAATTGTGTGGGAAATCAATAAATGTAAATATGGGGGAGTCCAAACTCAGAGGACATAGGATTAAGGTGAGACCTGAGGGTAGTGCAAATACGGAGCAAGTTGCCAAAAAGAATTGTTGTAGTGGGTACAATTACAAGATTTCACAGACAACATAAATTGGACAAGTGTAGAGGGACATAGACCAAACACAGGATAATGGGACTAGTTTCAACTAGGATACCTGGTTGACATGGATGAGTTGGATGAAAGGGTATTTTTCAGTGCTGTAGGAGTCTGACAATATCTTATTCTACAGAACATCTTGTCAAACCTACAAGAGAAAGCAATGTCCAATCAACCACCTTATGTTCCCTCAGAGAAATTTATACATTTCAAAAAGATTTCTCAGATTTTCAAACTTAAATGTGTTAAGGCCAATTTGTTCAACCTTCCTTCATAAGATAAAGCCTTCATCTCATGAAAAAGGCAGGTGAAACTTGCTGTCAATATAATTATTTTATGTTTTAAATGAGAGAAAAATGTACAGACTGATTCTGATGTGGTCTCTTCAAGGCCTTGTATGGCACTTTCTCCACCCCTCAGGCCTGGAAATGGACTCTACATTTTGAAGAGAAATGCCTGTACTAATGGACTCTGGACTAGAAAGGACTCTGTTTGTTGGTAATTAACTGTCATATGGTTTGTTGGGCTTATCACCTGCACTGTCTTGCATGTCCATGGGTCTGGAAGATCTTACTGTGAGCTGGGAGGTTCATGGGTCATCCTGAAAGCTGTCACCTCGAGAGCTGGAGGGCAGGTAGGCCATCCTGTGAACCTGAAGGTTGGTAGGCTGTCCCGGGTAGGCGGGTAGACCACCCTGATGACAGTCTCCCCGAGAGCTAGATGGTGGGTAAACCTGTCTTGTGTGTCACGTGTGTCCCTGGGTCTGGCAGGCCTTACTGTGAGCTGGGACGTTCATGGATCGTCCTGAAAGCTGTCACCCCAAGAACCAGAGGGTGGGTAGGCCACCTTGATGCCAGTTGCCCCTAGAGCCAGTAGGTGGGTAGGCCATTCTGAACGCTGTCGTCCTGAGAAAGGGTAATCTGGATGGGCTGTCCTAGAGGTGGTCGGAAGGTGTCTCAGAGCAGCCAAGAGGCAGAAGGCGCATAGGGGCCTGAAACGTCAATTGCCCTTCTGCTCTGTTTGCAGCTCCACTCTCCAACTCTTCTATATTCCTTTGTACATTCTGAACCTCCCTCCATGCAACTGAACAGTTTTAACAACCCTGTCTCTCTTTGTACAGACAGGAGTGAAGGACTGGAGGGGAGAAAGAGATGATGGAGGGAGGGAGGGTGGAAAACACTTGGATGAAGAGAGGCCCAGCAGACAGGAAGGCGGTTACCTTTTTGAACCCTGGCGCAGGATCTGACTCAATCACGTTGGAGCCATTCAGAGCTCTGAGGCTGCGGACTATCTCCCAGTTGGTCTTCAGGGGGACGTCTTGGCCACATACATTGATGAAGTACCTCCAGGGGACAGGGCTCTCCAGCAGCTCCTTCATGCAGTTGAGATCCGCCTGAACTCTGCTCCAGCCAGCATAGGTGATCCACTCCAGCTTGGCTGCGACAAAGACATTGTGGAAACACGAAGCGATGGCCTGAACTGCCGCAATGGACTCCGGGATTTGCGGTCCACGTGGATACAGTAGACATTCGGTGGGGCGTAAATGCTCCGTAGAAGCCTCTCGAACATCTCAATGCTCTGGTGGATGACCATGGAGTAAGCCAAGGGGAAGTGTTCCTCCTCAGGGCTCAGGGGGACAGTGATATACTTGTGGGCCCTCACAAACGATATGCAATTTCGGGTCATGTTCAGGCTTGGTGCTTGAGGGAGACAATAATAGAGTTGAGGAGGGCCCTTTCCAACTCCTGCCTGTCTGCCTGGATGATCTGCCAGCAGGTGGAGTTCTCCTCGACCAGCAGGAGGTGTTCCTGCATTGGACTGGCGCCTGGTTTCACCAGCCTGAGAGTCAGTCTGCCCTCTCCTCTTTGGACCAGCAGCCATTGGCACAACAAGACCACCCTGAACACACACAGCGCTGATCTGAGGCATGACCAGTGGGCACAATGCTGGCTCAGCTTGAGCATGGCACTTTCCAGAGGGCAGTGTCCCCAGCCTATAGGCAATAGGTAAATGCAGAATAGATGCCCTCTGTGCTGGGCAGCACTGCCTCCACCAGGCCTTGGGGAAGGAGTGATTGCAATTTGCTGGAGAGGTCGCCCCAGCCAGTCCTCTCTCCTTGTGAGACTCTTGTCTTCCCTTTTCCCCGAGATTCAACGAATGGCTCCGACTTTCACTCCCTCTCCCCCCAGAACTGCTCTCCTTCTGGAATTCCTCTCCCACTTTAACACCTCTCCCTCTTTCCGTTACCTCTTTGTAACCCCTCCCCCTCTATAACCCCTCTCCCTTTGTAATCCCTCTCCTCCACTAACTCATCCTTCTCCCTCAGTAACTCCTCTCCTCCCTCTCTCGGTAACTCTCTCTTTCTCTGGGTAACTCCACTCTGCCTCTCTCTGTAACTTCTCTCCCCCTCTCCCTCTGAAACTCTCTCTCGGTAACTCCTCCTGCCCTCCTCTGGATGAAACCCAGCCAATGTTCCGTTGTTTGTCTCTCGGAGTCCAGGCTCCTCTCGCTCCTGTCTGCCTGCTTGGCTACAGGCATTTCCTTCCCCAGTCTCCGCTTCTCTCCAGCCATTCCTGGACCGGTGTTGCCCGGGTGAAGTAAACGAGAGGATCGCGATGGTGAGCAGCCTGGATCGGAGAACCTACCACCAGAGAGAACACAGAGCCAGCCAAGCCCAATTAACCACGCCCCAGCCTGGACTGAGATGCTCTTTCAGGAAGGAACCTGCCATTGAGCCCACAACAATGTGGGAGGGGTAACCCTTGGATGAAGAGAGGGTCAGGAGACAGGAAGGTGGTTACCTGTTTGTCCTGTGACTCTTAACTGCCCTCTGGGCAATTAGGGATGGCCAATAAATACTGGCCTAGCCAACGATGCCCCCATCCCATGAATTTATTTGAAAAAAAGTGACAATGGTAAATCAAACTTCACCACCATCTCTCTCTCCCTCTCTCTCTCTCTCTCTCATGCAAAATTGGAATGATGGTGATTTGACCATTCATAATAAAGCTGTGAATCTGACCACAGCAAGTTGATATGTATCCAAAAAAACAAATCCCCTGGCTGAGAGTAGCTCAGAGGTTAGCATTGCTAGAGCATAGTGCCAGGGACCAGAGTTTGATTCCAGCCTTGGGTAGCTGTGTGTAATTTTGCATGTTGTCTGCTTGGGTACCCTTCGGGTGCTCTGATTTCAAAGATGTTCAAGTTAGGTGGATTGGCCATGTTGAATTGCCCATAATGTCCAGGGATGTGCAGGCTGGGTGGGTTACTATAGACACACACACACACACACACACACCAGCACACTCCTGCAGGTTTAGGCAATGCTCAATCTAATGCAACATCCTGGTGGATCTCCTTTGCCCCCCCCCCCCCTCCAGTACAATCACATCCTTCCTATAATGCGCTGACCAGAACCGCACACAATACTCCAGCTGTGGTCTCATCAAAATCCTGTAAAACTCCAACATGACACCTCCCTGCTCATGTATTCAGTGGCTTTGATCCTTCTTAATTCCCTTACCTGCCTATCCTACTGCCTTCACGGATGGCTGGACACACAAACCAGGATCCGTCTAATCTTCTGTGCTTGCCAGGGTCCTCCTATTTAACATGTACTCCCTTGCCATGACAGTCCTCTGGAAATGCATGTCACAGAAATTTGGACATTCAGTAGCACAGAATCAAGAAAAAAAAATGACTGGCATCAAGAGCTGGCATCTTTTAAACATTGTAACTGTGCCCACATACGTTACTTCATCTGGAAGGTCATTCCATCACAAACCACTCTGGGGAAAAGAGTTGCTCCTCAATCTTTAAATCTTTTTCCTCTGACCTTACAAACATGGCCCTGAGTCTGAACTCCCCCACACTAGGGAAAAGACCCTTGTCATTCACCTTATCAATCACTGTCATGATTTTATAAACCTCAACAAGGTCACCCCTCAATTTCCTATGCTGCAGTGAAAAACACGTACAGTTCTGATGTGGATCCTTTAGCGAGGGGACAGAAAAGGTTTACCAGGATATTGCCTGGAATGGGGGATTTTACCTGTGAAGAAAGATTGGATAGACTGGGTTTGTTTTCACTAGAATGCAGGAGGTTGAGGGGTGACCTTATAGAAGTTTATAAGATTGTGAATGGCATGGATAGGGTGGAAAGTATGAGGCCTTTTCTCAGGGTGGAAGAGTCAGTTACTCGGGGGCACAGGTTCAAGGTGCAGGGGTCAGGGGGATGTTTAAAAGAGATAAGTGAAGCATGTTTATCATGGAAAGGGTGGCGAGTTCATGGAACACGCTGCCAGAACAGACAGTGGAAGCAGATACAATTGTAATTTTCAAGAATCATCCAGCAGCAGGCATGAATAGGAAGGGAACAGGGGAATACGGATCCTGTAAATGAAGACAGTTTTAATATGGAAGGCAAAATGTGTCAGTGCAGGCTTGGAGGGTTGAAGGGCCTGTTCCTGTGCTGTAATGTTCTTTGTAAAATGTCCCCAGCGTCTCCACTCTATTTTTATATCTCAAACCCTGTACTCCTGGCAACGTCCTGGGAAATCGTTTCTGAACCATCTCCAATTTAATAATATCCTTCCTACAGCAGCGTGAGCAGAACAGGACACAGTCTTCCAGAACTTCCAACTTCCTGACCAACCTCAGCACGCCATCCCAACTCCAATATTCAAAGAGCTGAACAATGAAGGTCATCACACTCCAGCAGGTATTGTTCCACCCTGACTCCTCTTGTAACTATCCACATCTCGCTGGGACACTGATAGGAAGCATCTTGGCTCTTTGACTGATTCGACCAAGTCTCATTTCCTACTTTTCCCGTGTATCCCTCACAATAGGAATGTAATGTGCATCCCCATGGCAACATCACAATGACAGACTTGTTTGTGGATTCACATGAAGTGGGCATCACTGACTGGGACAGCCTTGTTACCCATCCCCCTAACATCTCCGGCATAAATGATAAGGAACTCTCCTCTTTAACCCCACTGTGTTTTAAGAACCCTGACCACAAATGCAAAGTCACATGGGAGAGAGTTCCAGGATTCTGTCCCAGAAAAACTGAAGGAAGGATGATTAATTTCAAAGTTGGGATTAAGGGTGAAGTGAAGAGTAACTGCAGAAGGAATAGTGTTGCATCATATTGCTGGCTTTGTCTTCAAGGTGATATTGATGTTGGGATTACAAGGTGCTGTTGAGGGACCCTTCCTGAATTACTCTGGTAAATCCACAACAGGTATAACATTGTTTCCAGGAAAAAATGGACAGGATTCATCAGAGAAGGGAAATGCAAATTGCTCAAAGTCTTATGAGATGATAACATGGAGGGCCTAAGCAGCTGAAGGCCAGTGGAGTGATGGAATTAGGGGATGGTCAAGAGGCTGGGATCGCAGGAGGGCTGACATAATGGAGTGAAAATGAGCATTGATGTTACAGCTAAGAGAGTGTTATTGGGACTGGAGGAGGTTTCAGAGATAGGGTGGGGTGTAGGGGGTGGAGGAGGTTGTGGAAATAGAGAAGGTGTCAGGGCTGGATGAGGTTACAGAGATACAGAGGAGTGTACTGGGTTGAGGGAGTTACAGAGTCATAGAGATGTACAATGCAGAAACAGTCCCATCAATCCAACTCGTCTGTGCTGACCAGTTCTCCTAACCTAATCTTGACTCAATTGCCCTCACTTGACCCATATCCCTCTGCACCTTTCCTCATCATATACCAATCCCAATGCCCTTTGAATGCTGTAATTCTACCAGCCTCCACCACTTCCTCTGGCAGCTCATTCCATACATGCACCACTCCTCAGCCCATTGGTCCATCTCATCAAGATCCTGTTGTACTCTGAGATAACCTTCTTTGCCATCCACTGCACCTCCAGTTTTGGTGTCATCTGTAAACTTACTAACTGTCTCCCCTCTGTTCACATCCAAATCATAAAATCAATGATGAAAAGCAGTGCACCCAGCACCGATCCTTGTGGCACACCACTGTTACAGGCCTCGAGTCTGAAAAGCAACTCTCCGCCACCGCCCTCTGTCTTTTACCTTCAAAGTCAGTTCTGTATCCAAGTGGCTAGTTCTGCTTGTGCTCCATGAGATCTAACCTTGCTAACCAGTCTACCATGGGGATCCTTGTCGAACGCCACACTGAAGTCCACATGGAATGCGTCTACCGCTCTGCCCTCATCAATCCTCTTTGTTACTTCTCTAAACCAACACAGTCAAGTTAGTGAGACATGATTTCCCACACACAAAGCCATGTTGACTATTCCTACTCAGTCCTCACCTTTCCAAATACATGTAAATCCTGTCCGTCAGGATTCCCTCTAACAACTTCCCCGCCACCAATGTCAGGCTTATTGGTCTGTAGCTTCTCTCAGCTTTAAAACATCACCTTTTCATTCTGAGGCTATGTCCTCTGGTTCTCATCTCTCCTGCTTGTGGAAACACCTTTCCATATCCAGTCTACCATGGGGTGTCAGTATTCTGTAAGTTTCAATCAGATCTCCCTCACTCTTCTGAACTCCACTGCGTCCAGACCCAGAGTCCTCAACCGCTCCACAAGTGACAAGCCTTTCATTCCTGGGATCATTCTTATAAAATGCCTCAGGAATGCTCTTAACTTCCTATTGTGAGAGATGACATTACACTGAATTACATATTTTGACTACAGGCTATAAACCCCCGAACTTTAGCAGCAAGCTATGTTAGTGTCCCTTTTTCACTGACTGCTGCTATCTCCTCAACAGTTTGAAGGGTCTATGATGTGTAGATACTAGACAGTACAAACTGAGCATACACATCTCTCTGTAATGAGAACAACCCATGCTCTACTCAGACTATGTGGACTTTACCTTTACCTTCACCAAGCATACATTAATATGATTAAGAACACATTTACTCAACAACAGGAATGTTGGATGATGATTACAAAAATAACTTGGTCCACATATATTTTGCCCAAACCATGGTTGCTACCATATAACCAAAAACAATTATACATGAGGAAGTCTAAACCCAGTTTATTCATCCTAGACACGTGTTGCAATTCAGTTCTTTCTGTTTTCTTGTCTTTGACAGTGCATTACCCTCTAATGTAGGTATGTCTGCTCTCATCTATGATTACCCTGTTCAATGTCCTTGTCTTTATCTTCACTCTCAGAAGATTACTGCTGATCCCCTATTTCCTCTGCCGACAGTCCACACCCTGTTTGTCAACTGCACTTGAGAAAGGCATATTGCACCATTTCTGATCTATACTGCATTGCCCAAACCATGGGCATGTCAGACTGTTGTAACCACAGGGGAACATCCCTGATGTTGACCACTGGAAACTCAACACCAACTGTCTCTTCCCTGTGGCTGAGGAACTCCTCCCAGAGTCTCAGCGTCTATTAACCATAGTTAAGCACAATGGACATGGTTTTCACTGCTGTATATGTCCCTCTTGAACCTAATAAAGGCCTTTGACACCATCAGTTGGGAAGCATTTGTGGAACATTCTTCTCCGCTTAGTTGCAGCTTGAAGTTTGTAACCATCCTTCGACACTTCCGCAAATGTATGTAAGTAATCATAATGACAAACAGCTTCAACACCTACCCAGTTGAGCAGGACTGTGTCACCAACTCAACACTGTTCTGAATCGACCTCGCTGCAGGGTGTCATTGCCGACAATCTGCCCAGTTTGTGCCCAGGGGGCTTTTATTGTAGTCCTGCATTTTCGCTGTCCCAGAAGCTCTTGTTGGACTTTAGTATGAGGGTTTAGATACTTTTCTTTGAAGTGGGTAGCACAGTGGCACAGTGGTTAACAATGCTGCCTCACAGCGCCAGAGACCTGGGTTCCATTCCTGCCTCAGGCAACTGTCTGTGCGGAGTTTGCACATTCTGCCTGCATAGGTTTCCTCTGTGTGCTCCAGTTTCCTCCCACAGTCCAAAAATTTGCAGGTTAGGTGAATTGACCATTCTAAATTGCCAGTCGTATTTGTTGAGGGAGTAAATGTCGAGGAATGGGTATGGGTGGGTTGCTCTTTGGAGGGTCGGTGTGGGCTTGTTGGGCCAAAGGGCCTGTTTCCACACTGTAAGTAATCTAATCTGTGAGCAGTTATAGGACCTCTGGGTTTTAACAAGTATTGTTCCTTTCCCAGGAGTGTTCCACAGCAACAAAGCAGAGAGCATTTTTTTATTTCATTGAAAAGAGCAAATGCTGGAGCTCACAGTGGGTCAGACAGCATCCATGAGAGAGAGCAAGCTAAGTTTTAGTGTCAAGATGTCTCCTCATCAGAGCTGCTCATTTATTGTTTGCTTTCTGTGATTTGCTTGAGATTAGTTTTATATTGGCCCCTTGTGGCCCCTTGGTGGGGACTGAGCCCAGGGAGAGCCAGATTGAGATCGTTTATTTCCTTCTGACTTTGCACAGAGGAATAATATGTTTTTTTTTTGTTTTAGAAATTGAAAGCAGGTTTAGTTTCAGTTTTAAGAGCAGAGTGTATGCCGCAGTGTGGTGCCTGATCTTGGGAATGTCTGTTGCAGGCAGTGAGGGATGTTTTTCAGGCTGGAGGCCTGTGGTGAATTCAGGAATGGATGCTGGGTCCAATGCCATTTTTCATTTATGTAAAAGATTTCAATGAGAATATAGGATGCATGGTTTGTGAAGAATGGCAGATCAAGTTTAATTTTAATAAATGCAATATGTTGCACTTTGGTTAGAGGGACAGGACAAGACTTACACAGTTCATAGTCGGGCTTGTGGAGTGTTGTCAGACAGAGAGACCTAGGGGTTGGCAGAATGTCTTGGTGGCCAAGTACATCGATCCCTGAAATTTCCCACCCAGCTTGGTAAGCCTGTCAAGAAAGCATACAATGTTAGCTTTTCTTGGCAGAAGTATTGAGTTTCTGAGCCATGAGGTCATGTTGCAGCTGTAGAAAACTCTGGTGTGGCCACACTTCGAGTATTGTGTGCTTTTCTGGTCACTGCATGATAGGAAGGATGCAGATTGTTGGGAAAGGGTTCAGAGGCGATTTATTAGGATGTTGTCTGGTATGAAGGGAAGTTCTTTTGAAGAAAGGCTGAGGAATTGAGGCTGGTTTCATTAGAGAGAAGAAGGTTGAGAGGTGACTTAATTGAAATATATGAGGTAATCCGAGGATTCAGGGTGGAGAGTGAGAGCCTTTTTCAACGGATGGTGATGGCTCGCATGAGGGGACACAGCTTTAAATCGAGGAGTGAATGATACAGGACAGTTGTCAGAGGTAGTTTCTTTACACAGAGAGTTGTACTGGTGTGGAATGCCCTGCCTGCAACTGCTGTAAACTCACCAAATTTATGGGAATTTAAATGGTTATTGGATAAACTATGGATGAAAATGAAATTGTGCAGGATAGATGGGCTTCAGATTGGTTCCACAAGTCATCGCAACATCGAGGGTTGAAGGACCTGTGCTGCGCCCTAATGGTCTCTGTTCTATGTCCTGAAAAACGTGCAGATAACATGACAGCTGCAAATTCTCAAATAGCCAGCCTCAAAACATACCCAGCCCCTCAGAACATCTGGCACGGCTGTCCGAACCTATGGATTCTCCCAGTCTGCCCAGCCTGGAAGAAACCTCTGAGGGCAAGATGGACGCAGCAGATGTCTCAGCCTTGGCATCGTTACCAGCAGTGGAAGAAGATAAATTTTTTCTGAGACGCAAGAAGTTGGCCACAGTACAGCATATGGCACCATTGGTGAGGCCAGAGTCTGAGGAAGTGGACCGAGTGGGAAAATAACTCAGGATATGTAACAGGAAAGAGAATGGGCCCATGTCCCAGGGCTTAGAGGAGGATGGAGGTAGTGATTGGAACGTAGTCACCCAGTGAACCTCAGTAAATATAATTCCCCTGATTGGGGCTCTTCCCCTGGTCCAAGCAGGGAGACCTGACTGGCAGGTGTGTCAGGGGTTCTGCTCACCTGAGGAGACATCTGTGTGAAGGCTAGGTCAGTGTCATGTCCTGTGCACATGTAAATTGTTGACGTGCATCCCGCAGCATGTTGCATGCATGGAGTTTAGCAGTAACCAAGCCTTAGATGATACAAAGAAGACTGTCCTCCATCTTACGAATGAGACTGCAGGTGCAAGTGGTACTCCCCCTGAGTGCGGAGATACTGAGCTCCCCGTGTAGCTGCATGCCCTTGTCTGCCTTACCTGGAAGGAGGAAACATCCCAGGTGAGTTCCCAAATGCCACAGTTGTGAGTGTTATCCAAAAACGGAACACGTCAGACTGTGGGAACTCCAGGAGAATATTCTCAATGTCGAACGTTGGAAAACTCAGCACCAAGGTCCTGTTCAACTCTCTCATCCCTCGAGGAGGTGATTCTAAGAAGGCGAGGTCTGTGTCATATACTATGCACGTGTAAAGTCTTGAACTGTATCCTGCAGTGTATTACATACAAGGAGCTCAGTCATCCCCAATTTTGGCTGAAACAGAGAAACCTGTCCTCCAGCTAAAGAATGAGGCTGCAGGTGCGATTAGTATTCTCCCTGAGGCATTGAAGGGGAGAGGCACTGAGCTCCCAGTGCAGCTGCAAGCCCTTGTCTGCCTTATCTGGAAAGCCCCAAAATGGCACAGTTGTAAGTGTTTTCAAAAAAAGTGAACGTGTCAGACTGTGCTAACTGCAATAAAACCTCTCTGATGTCTTCCCGGAGACTCAGTATCGCTTTCTGTCACAAAGGAGCACAATGGACATGATTGTCATTGCTGCATATAACGTTCTTGGACCTTACAAAGGCTTTTGACACTTTCAATGAGGTAGCATTTTTGAAGTGTTCTTCATCACTTTAGTTACACCGTGAAATTTGACACCACCCTTCTCCTGGTCCACAATGACAGATGTCATCATTATGACAAATGGCTTCAACACCTGCCCTTTGCCCCTTTGAACTGGTGGTGAGCAGGGCTGTGTCATCACCACAACACTCCTGAACCTAAGTTGCTGCAGGACCACTCCACCGACAAGCTGCCCACATTTTTGCCAAAGGGGGGGGGTTTATTTTCCACCTGCACTGTTGTTGTCCTAAAGTCTCTTGATGGGGTTCAGTGTGAGTGATAAATTATTTTCAGTTGAAATGAGCAGGTGTACTTCCTCTGGATTGCAAACCATTGTTGTTCTTTTCCCAGGAGTGTTTAATAACAACAGAACAGAGGGTTTAATTATTTTGTTGAAAAAACCAAATGCTGGATATTACTGCAGGTCAGACAGCATCCATGAAAGAGAGCAAGCTAGGATATGGAGTCTAGATGACTCCTCATCAAAGCTGTTCATATATTGTTTGTTTTATTTGATTTACTTGAGTTTCTTTTTATGTTTTTGTGCACACGAGTGTGTAGATTCGGTTATTTCATATCAGGATTAATCCTCGACACAACAGAACGGGCTATATTTTCTATGTTCTACGTTGGCCCCCGTAAACCCTGCCCATGAGTGGTTTGTGGGAGAAGGCTCCAGAGAGAGCCAATTTTTGATTATTTGTTTATTTCTGTCTTCCCCAGAATAATAGTATCTTTTTTTGCTGTAACAAAGTGCAAGCAGCTTTAGTTTCTGTTTTGAAAGTGCAGAGTGTATGTCACGGTGCTGTGTCTGTTCTGGGAGAGTATGTTGCAAGCAGTGAGGGTTGTTTTTCAGACTGGAGGCAAATGACAAATACAGGAATCATTGGCGGTCCCATGCCGTTTGTTATTTATGTCAAGAATTTTGAAGAGAAGCTCAGATGCATGGTTTGTGAGGAGTGGCAAGTGGACTTTAATTTTGATAAATACAAAATGTTGCATTTGGCGAAGGAACAGGACAATCCCTTCACAGTTAATGGAAGGGCCCATGAAGTGTTGTCGAACAGAGAGTCCCAGGGGTTGACAGAACACCTACAGTGTGAAAACACAACAGGTCCATACACTGTGTCATATATTGTGCACATGTAAAATCTTGAACTAGATTCTGCAGCATAGGAGCTCAGCAATCCCCAATCTTGGGCGGTACAGAGAATGCTGTCCTCTGGCTTCAGAATGAGGCTGCAGGTGCAATTGGTATTCTCCCTGAGGCATTGAAGGGGAGAGGCAGTGAGCTCCAGTGCAGCTGCATGCCCTTGTCTGCCTTATGTGGAAGGAGGGGAGCATCCCTGGAGACCCCCCCAGCTGCTACAGTTGTGAGTGTTTTCAAGAGAAGAAAATGTATGAGACTGCTAACTACAGCAAAATCTCCCTGGTGTCGACCATTGGAAAACATATCTTGTCAACTGTCTCCTGTCTGTGAGGAGAAAGTGTGGACTGCAGATGCTGCAGGTCAGAGCTGAAAATGTGTTGCTGGAAAAGCACAGCAGGTCAGGCAGCATCCAAAGAGCAGGAGAATCGACGTTTTGGGCATGAGCCCTTCTTCAGGAATTGAAGAAGGGCTCATGCCCGAAACATCGATTCTCCTGCTCTTTGGATGCTGCCTGACCTGCTGCACTTTTCCAGCAACACATTATCAGCCCTGTCTCCTGTCTGTGCCTGAGGAACCCATCCCAGACTTTCTATGTGTAATTCAGTCCCAGACAGGCACAAAGGATGTGATTTTTACTGTTATATTGGGTGCTCTTAGAACTTTCAAAGTCCTTTGACACCATCAAACAGGAAGCATATGTGTAGTGTTCTTCTCTGCTTTAGTTGCATCATGAAACTTGTCACCATCCCTCATCTGGTCCAGAACGATGTGTAAGCCATTTTAAAAGACAAATGGCTTCAACACTGATCCATTCTGCCTCTGAACCGGTGTTGAGTAGAGCTATGTCATCACCACAAAACAGCTTTGAATCTACCTCACTGCAGCACCTCAATGCAGATACACTGCCCACTTTTAGGCCAAGGGGGCTTGTATTGAAGTCCTGAATGTTGCTACCCCAATCACCCTTGATGAGGATCAGTGTGAAGGATAAGTTATTTTCAGTTGACATGAGCATGTGTACTTTCTCTGGATTTCAAACCATTTTGTTTTAAACAACAGTGTTCAATCATGACAGAACAGAGAGGGTTTATTTTCCAAATTGAAAGGAACAAATGCTGGAGATCACAGTGGGTCAGACAGCATCCAGGAGAGAGAGCAAGCTGAGATTTTGAATCTAGATGTCCTCTCATCACAGCTGTTTATTTTTTGTTTGCTTTCTTTGATTTGTTTGAGTTTTTTATATGTTACCCCCTGTAGCCCCTGCCCACAAGTGGTTGGTGGGAATAGAATTCAGGTAGAGTCTAGTTTTGATTATGTATTTCTGTCTTTCTGCAGAATAATAGTGTCTTATTTGTTCAACAAGTAGCTTTAGATTCTTTTTGAAAGAGCGAAGTGTATGTCACGGTCTTATTGCCTGTTCTAGTAGTGTCTGATACAGGCAGTGATGGTGTTATTCAGATTGGAAGCCTGTGACGAGTACAAAAATCGGTGCTGGGTCCAATGTCATTTGTCATTTATGTAAAGATTTGGATGAGAATATGGGATGGATGGTTGTTGAGGAGTGGCAGTTGGGGTTTCATTTTGATAAATGCAAATTGTTGCATATTGGAAAGAGTTGCAAGGCAAGGCTTACACAGTTAATGGCAGGGCCTATGGATTGTTGTTGAACTGAGAGTCCCAGGGGTTGACAGAACTCCTACAGTGCAGAGGCAGGCCATTTGACAGAATAGGTCACACCACCAGTGCATTCGCCTTGTGTGCAAAAGTAGTGGCATGAGCCTGGAGAGCTGAGGGATCATCAAACCACTGTAGTTTGCCATAGGAGAGTACTGTAGATACCCATTATTGGTCGATTTGCCTTTGTAGATTTGAAAGAAATGCTGAGCCAGGGATCTGTAAATTCGTCATTGTGCATGCCCATTCTAGTGGTTAGATGTGCATAATGTTCATTTGTGAAATGTGAAGATGATGTTTGAAAAGCTGTGAGCATCTGGTGTCTGGACGTGTTGGTCACAGATAATGGGCATTCATATGACAGCTGCATATGTAGTACAAACCCAGTCCAAACTTTGAAGGCATGCTTAAGAAAACAGCTGACGACTTCACTGGAAACTAAGTCGTCCAGTTTCTGTTTGATGTTACAAACAGAGCACACGCAACTGCAGGGACATCGCCACCAGAGTTGCTAATGCAGAGAAGTCTCCACACCAGGTTAAATCTGATCTTCTCAGACATTACGGGGAGGGTGAAACAGCATCAGGAATGCCAATGCCGGCCACAAATCTCCTGTTTGTACATGAGCCAGTTTACTTTATAGGACAGAATGTGCCGTTGAAACCGTGGGAATGGCCATGCATGAGTACAAGTCATGGTCGAAATGAGGACAGTTCTCTTGATGTACAATGCTTGTATCAGAGAGACGATCCTGAACAATTGTGAGGATCACATGATCACTGTAACCACACAAGTGGCCTGGAGCAAGACATAACAAGTCCCCAGAACACCTGGCAAGGCTGTCTGCACCAATGAGTTCTCCCCATTCACCCCGTGTGGAAGAAATCTCTGAGGGTGTGATGGAAATGGCAGATGTCGCAACCTTGATGTCATTGCCACCTGCAGAATTTCTGATCTGATGTAAGCGGTTGGTCACAGTCCAGTGCATGCCTTCAATCTCCAAGCGAGCGTCTGAGGAAGTGGACCTAGTAGGAAAATGACTCAAGATATGCCACAGAATACAGAATGGGCTTTTGACCCAGGAATTAGATGGGGATGGAGGTAATGATTGGAACGTGGTCAGCTGAGTGAGCCTCATTGAATATCATTTCCTAGGTAGGGTCTGTTCACCTGGTCCAGTCTGTGAGACTTGACTGGCAGGTGTACATGGAAATTCTTGAATTGCATCCCACAGCACATTACACACAAGGTGCTCAGCAATAGCCAAGTCCTGCAGCTCAAGAACAAGGCTGCAGGTGCAATTGGTATTCCCCCTGAGGCATTGAAGTGCAGAGGCAGTGAGCGCCAGTGCAGCTGAATGTGCTTCTATGCCTTAACTGGAAGGAGGAGAGCATCCCAGGAGACCTCCCAGATGCCAAAGTCGTGAGTATTTTCAAAAACAGGAACATGTCAGACTTCGACACTGCAGGGAAATATCCCTGATGTCGACCATTGGGAAACCAGTGTCCAAGTTCTTTTTCAACTGTCTGCCCCCTGTGGCTGAGGAACTCCTCCCAGAGTCTCAGGGTGACTTTCAGCCACAGTCGGGCACAATGGACATGGTTCTCACTGCTGCATATGGCCCTCTTGAACCTTCCAAACATTTTTGACAGAATCAATCACAAAGCATTTGTGGAGCGTTCTTGTCTGCTTTAGTTGCAGCATGCAGTTTGTTCATCATCTTTCGATGGATCCACAACAACATGTAAGTAATCATAATCACAAATGGCTTCAACACCTAACCATTCCCCTTTGAACCAGCGTCGAGCAAGGCTGTGTCATCATTTTAGCAGTGTTCTGAATCTAGCTCCTGCAGGACCTCACTGCTGTCAAGCTGCCCAATTTTGAGCCCAGGTGGAAGGGCTTATGCCCGAAACGTCGATTCTCCTGTTCCTTGGATGCTGCCTGACCTGCTGCGCTTTTCCAGCAACACATTTTCAGCTCTGATCTCCAGCATCTGCAGTCCTTACTTTCTCCTTGAGGCTTTTATTTTAGTCCAGCACTGTAGCTGCCGCAGCAGCTCTTGATGGGGGTCAATGTGAGGAAAAAGATATTTTTATCAGAAATCAACAGCTGTACTTCCTCTAGATTTTAAATGATTGTTGTCCCTTTCCCAGGAGTGTTCAATAGTGGCATAGTAGAGAGGATTTATTTATTTAGTTGAAAAGAACAAATGCTGGAGATCACAGTGGGTCAGACAGCATCCATAAGGTAGAGCAAGCTAGGATTTTGAGTCTCGATGTCTCTTCATTAAAGCTGTTCATTTGTTGTTTGTTTTCTTTGATTTGCTTGATTTTATTTTTATCTTGCCCCCCTGAGGCCTCTGCCCACTAATAGTTGGAGGGGACTGAGTCTGGGGAATGCCATTTTTTGATTGTTTGTTTATTTCTTTCTGTCTTTCCCTGAAATAATGGTGTCTGGTTTTGTTTTAAAAAGTGAAAGCAGCTTTAGTTTCTGTTTTGAAAGAGCAGAGTGTATGTCTCAGTGTGGTGCATGTTCTGGGAGTATCTGATGCAGGCAGTGAGAGTTGTTTTCCAGGCTGGAGGTCTGTGATGAACATGGGAATCTGTACTGGGTCCAATGTCATTTGTCATTTATGTAAATGATTTAGATGAAAACATGGATTGTGAGGAGTGGCAGATGGAGTTTAATTTTGATAAATGTAATCAAAAGGACAGAGTAAAAGTTATATATTTCATGGTAGGGCCTGAGGAATGCTGTCAAACAGAGAGACCTAGGGGTTGCAGAACCTCTACCGTGCGGAAGCAGGCCAGTCAGCTCAACAGGTCAACACCACCAGTGCCATTTGCCTTGCTTGCAACAGTAGACAGACAGACAGACAGACAGACAGACAGAAAGAGGCTGGAAAGCGAAACACTCATCAAACTAATGTGGTTTTCCCTTTGAGCAGTGCTGGTTATCCTCATGATTGGTTATTTTGCCTTTGTGGAAATTTTAAAGAAACAATGAGCCAGTTTTTGAAGCCAGGTAAATAACTGATCCATCGCATCGAGGACATGTACACAAAACTGCAGGGGAGCGGCATTTAAACTGAGCCATGGGAACAAGCCATTGTGATTCAATGAGGATTCCCATAAATATGCTGCACCTCAACCAATAAGGGATTGAACTGACTTTCTTTTCAGGTATCATCCGCCAGTGAACCTTTCCAGTGAACAAGGGAAAACATTTTACACGGTCTGTCCTAATTCACTATTCATCTGATCGATGTGCTAATAACCAGGAAGATTAATAAAGTGCATTTAATGTTTCTCCAAGGTCTGAGGAAGGAAATAAAATTATATTCCAAGGCACCCCAAGTGATCTCCTTGAGCTACAGCATTGGACAAGAGCAGGTTAGACACATTTAGAGACCAACTGTGGGCAACCTCAGCTCCCACGTCGGTTTCTGAGCTTGGGTGTTTCCTTGGGTCAGTAAATTATTACAGAAAATTATGTAATAATCTGGCCTCCAATTGTCAGGTTGGATTTGGTATTCAGAAAGGATCATCTTTGCAAATAGTCATGTCACCAGGAAGTAGCCATTCAGGAAGTGGAAATATAGCTACTGCCATTTGAAGCCTTCACACAGAATAATCCCCAGTGAGTTCTGGCGCTGACATGTGAAGCCTTCCCTTACTATATCTGGTTACTACTGGCTCACTGATGACTCAGCAGAGAAGTGTATAGCTTCTAAGATTTGTTTTGGTTGGCTTCCAGCAGTTTACAGAGAGAGGAACATTTTTAAGATAGTAGCAGGTTATAGATAATGAGGGTTGTGTCCCTTAAGAAAGTTAAACATAGAACAATACAGCACAGAACAGGCCCTTTAGCCCACGATGTTGTGCTGAACATTTGTCCTAGCTTAAGCACCTATCCGTGTACCTATCAAATTGCCGCTTAAAGGTCACCAATGATTCTGACTCTGTCACTTCCACAGGCAGCGCATTCCATGCCCCCACTACTCTCTGGGTAAAGAACCCACCCCTGACATCCCCCCTATACCTTCCACCCTTCTCCTTAAAGAAAGAACTTTTGGGTCTGGAAGAGATTACATCGATCGGAACGGATGAAGAGACTGGGGCATTTTTCATGGATAAGTTGATTTCAAGATTTCTTCCACAGATGTTGCCAGACCTGCTGAGCTTTTCCAGCAACTTCTATTTTTGTTTCCAAGGATGCTGACTGCTGTCTATGTTTACATAGATTGGAATGGTTGTATTAGCTGGAGAGGTTTACACTGATACACACTACTAGGAGTGGAGAAACTAACAGAGGTAAGGAGTATTTAATGGACTAGAGAATCTCACAGCAGTGGAAGGACTGTAGGGACTGGAGAAGATTTTAGACATGGGGAGATGTGTAGGGTTGGGAAGATTGTGCTTGCTCTCGGAATGGAAAGAATGTATACTCATCATGAGGGTTGTCAAGACTTAATTATTGATATTGCGGGAAACTGAGGAGGTAGCAGTCAAAGAAAAGTTTATATAGTCCGGATCAGTTTACAGAGAGATAATTGATTCTTGGATTTGCAAACAGGAACTGTGACAGGGAATGATATAAAGAATGACAATGTAACTTATTTTTCTCAATTTCTGTATTCTGTCAGTAATGATTGTACCTAGATACTCTATACCTAAGGTGGCAGTATGTTGGTGACATTGTTGCAATGTATTCAATCTTGTGACTGAAGAGTCTATACCTAGGTACCTTTGTACCCTAGATAGCACTGTAAATGGCGACTCACAAACGTTTCTTAGATTAGATTCCGTACAGTGTGGAAACAGGCCCTTCAGCCCAACAAGTCCACACCAACGCTCCGAAGAGCAACCCACCCAGACCCATTCTCCTACATTTACCCTGACTAATGGACCTAACACTACGGGCAATTTAACATGGCCAATTCGCCTGACCCACATCTTTGGACCGTGGGAGGAAACTCATACAGACACAGGGAGAATGTGCGAACTTCACACAGAGGTGGGAATTGAACCTGGGTCTCTGGCTTTGTGAGGCACCAGTGCTAATCACTGAGCCACGGTGCTGCCCCAATGTATTAACTATACTAATTTGACCACGTGACAATGAAGTTAATTCATTCATTCATTAACTCCAGTTGTAGGGAAAATTCTAAAGGCAGGAAGAGATCACAGTCATATATAAGGACAAGAGTAGGCTACGTAGGCAATGAGTCATGATTTGGAGATGCCGGTGTTGGACTGGGGTGTACAAAGTTAAAAATCACACAACACCAGGTTGGACTGGGATGTACAAATTTAAAAATCACACAACACCAGATTGGACTGGGATGTACAAAGTTAAAAGTCACACAACACCTAGCACACTAGGTTTCGGAGTGACGCTTCTGGCAAACGGACTGGGAGAGAAACTACTTGCAGTTGAGTCTATATTCACCTGATGAAGGAGCATCACTCCGAAAGCTAGTGTGCTTCCAATTAAATCTGTTGGACTATAACCTGGTGTTGTGCGATTTTTAACTTTAGGCAATGAGTGTTTTCATAGAATCCCTACAGTGTAGAAACAGGCCATTTGCCCTAACAAATCTGCACCAACTCTCCATAGAGTAACCCTCTTAGACCCATTCCCCTATCCTATCACTCTACATTTGCCCATGACTACTGCACCTAACCTACACACCCCTGAACACTCCAGGCAAATTAACACAGCCAATCCACTTAACCTGAACATCTTTGGAATGTGGGAGGAACCCGCACAGACATGGGGAGAATGTAGAAACTCCACACAGACAATTGTCCAAGGGTGGAATTGAACCCAGGTCTCTTACATTGTGAAGTAGCAGTGCTAACCACTGAGCCACCATAGGTTTAGCAGCTATAGGAGTTTACAGAGAAAAGGAAAGTTGAGGGGACTAGGTAATGTTCAAGAGACAGGGATGGTTGACGGGACTGTCGGAAGACCTGATTATACAGAACATTGCTGAGATTGAGTGAGGTCACAATGTTCAACAGGGATTAGAGGAACAGGAGGAAGGTACAGTCAGGGTGTGGAAAAGGAACAGGAGAAGGTCACATAAATAGTGTACTTTAGGGGGATTGGAGAAGATTACAGCAAATATGAGGGCTGTGGAGGTTTGGGATGATTACAGAGGTAGGGACAGTTATTGAGAATAGATGAAGTTCATAATACGGAGAGTTGCAGGTACTGGATGAGCTTTTTAGAATTACCAAGGATTATTCAGACTGGCATAGATTACAGTTGTAAGGACTGCAAGTGGTTACAGCAATCAAGATAATGTCACAGATGATTTTAACATGGATGGCTACAGCAGGTTACAGAGTTACAAAGGCTAGTAGTGACTGGAGGAGGCTAGAGATAGTGAGTGTTGTCATGATGGCGTAAGTCACAGAGATAGAGAAGATCACAGAAAGTGGATGAGGTTACAGACAGAGGGGGATCAAGTCGCTTCAGAACGTCACACACATGGATGGAGAGGTGTGTAGGGATGGTAGAAGGTTAGAAGGAGTGAGGTGCTGTCGGGACTGGAGAAGGTTACAGTGATATCATTGGCTGTAGAGGTTGGAGGAAGGTGCACAGTTGGGGAAGATGGTCAGGGCTTGAGGATGTGACAAACGAGGGTGGGCTGTAGCTGCTAGACAATATAACAGATATTAGGATTTCTGCAGTTTTTTTAGGGATAGTGATTATCACTCAAAGTTTCAAAGGCATTATGGAAAGGAATAAGGATATTGCAGAAGTTAAGTGTCTAAATTTGGCAAAAACCACTTATTATTAGATTGCCACTATCACTGGACATTATCACTATCATTAGACAAGATCTGGCAAACGGACTTGGAGAGAAATTACTTGCAGTTGAGTCTATATTCAAAACGAGGGAGTGTTTTGAAGTGATACAGTGAGAATTCAGGGCCAATGTGTTCAGTGAGAAGTGAATGGCACAGGCAGTAAATCCAATGAATTCTGATCAAGCAATATCATAAGTTTGATAATGAAACTACAGTTCAATAAAATCAGGTGAAGGCCTTCAAAAGTATAAATAGTGCAAGGAGGTTCTTATAAACTAAGGGCAAACAACAGCATATTTTATAAGTATAGATAGAACAAGAGGATTACCAGAGGAAGAATGGGGCAATCTGGACATGGAGCCAGAAGGAGAAGGTAAGGTCTTAAATGAATACTTCTTATTTGTGTTCACAACAGAGCTGAGGAGATACTGAAAGCTTTAAGAATGGGAGGATTTTACAGAGAAACGGAAGTACGTAGGATGGGACATGGTGACAGTCATAGGGATGATGATAGGAGCTCAAGTAAGTTATGGAAATAAAAAGTATTGTCATGTCTGGAGGAGGTTGAAGATATAAAGGCTGGTAGTGACTGAAGGAGATGACATGCATTGGGAGAGTAGGAGGGGCTGGTAGAGTTTACAAAGATTGTGTGTTTTAGAGATAGAAGGAGCTTATAGACTTCTTAGGATTGTAGAGACTAAAATATGTGACTGGGAGAGGAGCTCTGGATCTTATCCAGAGACCAGTAGGCTTCTAATAGGCTGAGGAGGTTTCTAAGGTAGGCAAAGTTTTGTAGTGATAGGGCAAAGTGACAAAGATGATGAGAGGAGGAGGAGCTTTACGTAGTGACAAAAAAGAATGAGAGTCCCTACTGTGTGGAAACAGGCCCTTCGGCCCAACAAGCCCAAATCGGGAAGGTTTTCTGGTCTGGAAGAGATTAAACTTACAGGGATGGCTCAAGAGACTGGACAATTTTTCACAGGTAAGGAGGGTTGTAGGGGCTGGAGAGGGTTACACAGATAGGGACGGATATAGGGATTAAAGATAAATACACAGACATGATTACCCATGCTATCTCAGTGAGGGCCAGTACAGCACAGGTGAAAGCAGGACCCTAACATGATGGTGGGAATGGCTGATTGATTGTCTTTAATGAAGTGATGGGCAACACAGGAGTTGGGAATTCTGCTGAGTCAGGAACATCCTGAGTACCTACAAGAGAAAGAGAAATAGACAGATCCAGGAATTAGACTGATGCATTGAGGACTACACATGTAGAATGGTACGGAGTGCCACAGGCATCTTGAAAATCGCAGTCTCCATCCCTGACCTGTGCTGCCTTATCTCTCTGAAGTGGAGAATAGGCTTGGCTCATGATCTGGAGTAGCTGCAAGAGGGAAAGAGAGATGCAGACAGAGGCAGCAATTAAACCCACACTAGTTAGTGATAACAATGGGATTACCAAGAAAATATTTAGCCTCCGATTATGAATATGTCTGAATGCTAATTCTGAGTAATAAGTGTCAGACAACAGAAGTGGAAGGGCAGTGTTAAGGCCCCCTAACAACATTATATTGTTAGACACTGTATTAAACAGGGAATTATTGAAATTTGTAACAAAAGCACGGATAATTGTGAGAGAATACAATCTTCATATCTCATCATTTCATTGACGGTTGAAGATTAGGATGACTCTCTCCCACTCTCAGGGTGAGTCTGTAGGTCACTGTACAAACCGATGTGGTTTCACAGACTCTACCACACTTGGGGCAAAAGGTGAATAAGGGAAGGGGGTGGGAGAGGTGCTGGTGCAACAGCCTGGCCTGGTCTTTGCATTGTTTGCACCTGGCTTCTGCTTTTACCCCGAGGTGCTCGGTGCCTTCCCGATGCTCCTCCTCCACTTTGGATGGTCTTGAGCCAGTGATTCCCAGGTTCCTTTTTATATTTTTTAACATTCATTCATGGGCACAATTGGCTAGACCAACATTTACTTTTGACAATTGGGGCTTACTCTGCAATACCAGGCCAAGTTGGTGGAGGACCTTCAACTTGAGGATGTTCAGAGTGTGACCCATGCTGTCATAGTCACTGTAAAGGTGCTGACAATGGTCTGCAGAAATCCTCAGATTGCAGACATGTAAACATCATGAATGTCCTGCAGCTCGATTACACTGGTTGGGGTGACTTTGGTTTTGGTTTGAAGACAGTGGAGGTTAAATAGTTTCCTGCTGGTTCTGTAGGTTAGCCCCACTCCAATGGTGAAGTGAAGCATTGCAGCGAGATAGATCAGTATTGGGGTAATGACACAGCCCTGCTTGACACTGCCCCAAACGGGGAATTGGTCGGTAGTGAAACAATTTGTTATTACCATGAATTCCTTGTCATAGCGGAGCAGGCGAAGGATGGTGGAAAACTTCATGGTGTGACCAAAGTGGAGATGGACACTCCATAACACTTCCCTCGTTGAGAGTGTCAAAGGCCTTTGTCAGGTCAAAGGCGGCAATGTCAAGCTGTGAGGTTAGAGTCTGTTTGTATCCCAATCTTGAGTCAGACTGCTTCTATTTCCAAGAAGAAAATGAGGACATGGAGATCAGAGTCGAGAATGTGGTGCTGGAAAAGCGCAGCAGGTCAGGCAGCAAGAGAATCAACATTTCGGGCATAAGACCTTCATCAGGAAGTAACCCTTCTATTTTCAAAGCAGAATGTATATGTAAACACAATTCTGTAAATGCAAATACACCCCATAGATTTATATGTGTGTGTTTTTACAGAGAGAGAGAGATAGTGTGAGTGAGCATGAGAGAGAGTATGTTTGCGTGTGTGCATGATTGGTAGAGTGTGTGAGTGTGAGTGTGATGGAGGAGAGCCTGTGAGAGGGTCCGTGTATAGGTGTGAGTGTGAAGGGTGTATGTCTGTGTGTATGAGAGATATACACATGCATCTTGCATATTCACATACTCATGCGGACCCTCTCATACACACATTCTCTCTCATACACACAAACATATATCCCCCACACTCACACCCATGCACACACCCTCTGACAAGCTTATACTCTATCTCACTTACACACACACACACTCTCTACCAAGCATGCACATGCACAAACAGAATGTCTCTCATGCACACTCTCATATGCACATATTCATATACTGTCTCTTTCACGCACACACACACACAAACATATAATGTTATGGGGTGAATTTGAATTTGTAGAATTGTATTTGCAGATATATTCTATTTTGCTCAAAAAGCACACAATCCATGTAACAGTCGATAAATTCCTACTTTGGAAATAGAACAAGTCTGGTTCAAGATTGGGTTGCAGACAGACACTAACCTCAGCTTTAAAGCATCATCTGATCTGAGATGTCACCTTTATTTGTAAAACTTTAAGTTATCTAAAAAATGTTACTTAAAAGAAGCTATGGGATTTACATCTTAATGAGCCAAAACCTGCAACCCATTCTAACAACAATCTGGGTTTGTTCAATATATTATTTCTGCTCCATGACACTGAGATCATTTGCTATAAGTTCTGTGTCTTATGTAGCTCCACAGCTACCTGATGAAGGAACAGTGCTCTGAAAGCTAGTGCTTCCAAATCAACCTGTTGGACTGTAGCATGGTGTTGTGTGATTTTTTAACTAAATTACCATAATCCGACAAGGTGGGCAAGGACAGGACAGGTACCCAAAAGACCCCACAGTGGTTTACATTGTCTATTCCCATAACAGGGACCAATGCGGCTGTGCAGTTCTGCATCATGTTCTGAGTGTGTGTGATGCTGATGATGGCGATAGGAGCCGATCCGGTTTTCTCCAAACAGCCGGTCAGTGGTGACGGCAAGACGCAGAGGGGAATGTTAGCAACAAGATGCTGAAAAAGATTCATAAACACCTTCTGTGGACCACAAGCAGTGAATACAACTGTTCAATAAAAGCCCCCAATCCTGATCCCCTTGTAGTCACATCTCCATAATGTCCACAACCTGCCAATTTCGATCTGCGCGGCAAGCTCGTTTACCATATTCTTATACTGTATGCATTCAGACATAACACCTTTAGTCCTGTATTAACCATTCCTCTTATTATCATTCACATTCCAGTGTGCTTGAAGTTTGACTGCTAACCCTTTCCATACTCTCTGTCCTATTTCTTTCTGTGCTAGTGGTTTTAATAACCTTTCCTGAGTTCTGCACTCTTACGTCCTCCTTTAATTCTAATTTCCCCTGTTCTCTTCCACACCACCCACCCCCACCCCAATTGAGTTTAACACCCTATCTGCAGTGATAGTTATGCGATTCACTAGGACTTTGGTCCAGATGAAGACCATCCTATCAGAACAAATCCCTTCTTCTCCAGTACTGATGCCAATGTCCCATGAACTCAAAACCATTTTTCCCACACCAATCTTTCAGCCATGCATGTACCTGCTTAATCTTATTGACTGTGTGGCAATTAGCTCATGGCTCAGGGAGTAATCCAGAGACTATCGCCTTTTTGGTTTAGCTTCCTAATTTAGGTCCTAGCTGTTAGTATTGCCTTAAGCAGAACTTCTGCCCCAGTTTTATCTTTGGTATCTATGTGGACCATTACCGCTGGGTCTTTCCCCTCCCACTCCAAGTTCCTCTGCAGCCCAGATGAGATAAGCTGAACCTGAGCACCAAGCAAGCAACACAATCCTTCGGGATTTTTGACCCTGGCCACAGAAAATAGTTTCTCAGCCTCTGACAATACTATACCCAATTACAGCAACATTTGTCTTCTCCGCAACCACCCCCCCCCCACCATCACCGCCCCCACATTGCTGCAGTCAGTCAGTTCACCCTCCCCGCCATCCCCATTCCCATCCACATAGGGAGCAATACTCTTGAACCTGTTGGACAAGGACAGGGGTGGCGGATCCTACAACTGTATCTCCTGGATCCCTCTACCTGCCTCACTCACAGTCACATGCTTCTGTCCCTGACCCCTGGCCAAATTCCAGTTAGTTAGTCTAAGGGATGTGACTGTCTCCTGAAACACACATCCAGGTAAGATGTTGGGAATCTCTGTCGTGGAGAATTGCACCAAGAATGCTGCTCAATGGATTGGTATCACTGTTCTGATGTCTGGATAAGGCTGACCAGTCAGTGAGCTGGAGACATTATTGTTCAAAAGGTTAAACGAGAAAGAAGAGCAGCAGCAGATTAAACTAAGTTCAAATGTCATTATGCCACACCAGGGATGTCAAGGATGATGTAGCTGAATTGGACGATGCATTTTTCCATGTGAGGTGATCTGTCCTTTCAGGCAGCTGACAAGCTCTTTGTTTGAAACTCTGAGCTGAAGCATTCCCAGAAAAATTTCCTTATATTGTGTGGAAGCTCCTTAGGAAGATTGAGATTACAGCATTGTTTCACTTTGTTGCTGTTTTCATCTCCTGTAAATGAACAAACTAATTTATAACAACTGATAGCAAGTTTAATCCCAATTATGAAGGAACTTTGCTGTTCAATATATCATAATGAAATAACAATAAACAGAACCTGAAATTTGCCAGCGATGATGCTGCCCACTCAGATAGCATGAGCCCCGTCCCGAATTCACAAATGATTTCAACCAATGCTGCATTAAGACAGTTTATTTCATGTGTGAAAATATGTCTCAGAGCTGTCTTTCTGTTCTCTAGGGTGGGAGCTGCCCTCTTTAAACAAGAGCATCTGACTCACTGATTGAAATGTGATGCTTCTCACACACTGAAAGTGTGCATTGCTGCTGAGGTCAGCATTATTCCCCACCCCTATTTGGTCAGGATCCGGAGTCACATGAAGGGCCAAGTGAGGAGAACATACTGCCTTTCCTGAGGGAAGGGGACTTCAAGAAGAAGATGGATTTCCATCAATGGAAACATCACTGACTTCACTCGTATTGTCATTGTCCATCCAGATACATCACTGACCTTACTTTAGCATTGCATCTACAATGGCTGACAAGGAAGGCAAATTGAATTTTGACATGTATTATGAAAAAAAAATATAAAAGTTGAGAAGTGTAGAAGGCATTGAGCAACCTCAGCTGGAGTATTGCAATCCCTTACTTGAGAAGGGAGATAATTCCTTTGGAGGCAGTTCAGAGGAAGTTGATGAGATAATTTCAGAGATGAAGGTGTTGTCTAGTTCCTCCTTAAAACAAGTTCACAGCTCCAGCCAGAATGTTCTGAATGAATGTAACCAGGTATCTCACAATACTGAAAATGGCCAAATCAGTCTGAACTCAAGTCGATACCAATATAAACGGTCCTTTCCTTAGCAAACATGTTACAATACGCTTTAATTATAGACACACTGTCTCTAATCTTATTTGGCCCCTTAAGCTTTCAGTACTTCCGGAATTTCTTGTAGATTTACACAGTCTCTCTCTCTCTCTCTCTCTCTCTCTCTCTTTCTGTTGCCATGCTGGTCTCCTCAGAAGGCCTCCAGAAGATTCAAGAAATGAGTCTGCAGGTGAACCCTGGTTTTGAATATTTTTCCAAAATGTTCTATCGTTCTGGCCAATCAGGAGAGTCAGTTAATAGTTTGAAGCATTGCCAGTCATTTGGATGGCTTGGTACTGTTAGTTTCGTTGTGTAGCAGGACAGGGGTGCCTTCCTGTCTGGGCCCTCCTTTTGTTGGTTGATGTGTTGTTGGGGAAGATATCAACACCTCAAGGATAACTGTTACCTTTTACATTATGCTGATGGCATTACCACTTGGCTGCTGTGTTTGCACTGTGTCTGGAGAGTGGGTTTTGTGACTTGGAAGTTTTACTTGACCAATATACGCAGAATCCCTTCCTCTTTGGGTAAGTTTGCCATCAATGTACATTTTACCAGCCAGTAGGCTGCTACATTCTCCACTTCCCCTCGAAATCCTCCCCTTTTGAACAGAACGAAGCGTATGTGAATGGACTATAAACCTAATTGTAAAAACTGGTTATGCTTGATCCCAGAATAGCCAGCTGTTTGTGTGAAAGCCATTGTGTACATTGGTCAAACCTACCGTCGTACATCTGATAAGTGATATTATAAAAATGAATCATAGAAGTCCTACAGAGCAGGGCATTCGGCGCTTTGAGTCCACAATGACCCTCCAAAAAGATTCCCATCCAGACCAAAGCCCCCGCCACTGACCCCATTCTGTAATGCTGAATTTCCCAAGGCTAACCCACCAGCCTGCATATCCCTGGGCAATTTGGGCAATTTAGCATGGCCAATCCACCCTAACCTGCACATCTTTGGACTTTGGGAGGAAACTCATTTGGATGGCTTGTTACTGTCAATTACTATGGGAGATGTGCTAGACTAGTTCGGGAGGATTTAAACTAGTTTGGTAGTGGATGGGAACAGATCTACAGATCAGAGGAGAGGGTAATTCTTGAACAGGTAGAAGTAGAATGCAGAGAGTCTCTCAGGAAGGATACAGAGTTGAAAAAGCAATCGAATGGGTTAAATTGTACCATTTCATTGCAAGGAGTGTCAGGAATAAAAGTGATGAACTTATGTGGCCATAATGGAGACATAGATTTCACAGGGGCAGGAACGGCTGCTGGCTGTTCCAGGGATTAGATCTTTTAAAAGGAACAAGGAGGAGGATAAAAGATGAAGGGGAATTGCATTTAAATTAGATAGTGCATCACAGCGGCAGAAAAGAAGGTTGTTGAGGAGCGTATGTCTACTGAGGCAGTATGGGTGGAAGTCAGTAATAGGAAAGAGTAAAAAATGAGGTCTGCAGATGCTGGAGATCACAGCTGCAAATGTGTTGCTGGTCAAAGCACAGCAGGCCAGGCAGCATCTCAGGAATAGAGAATTCGACGTTTCGAGCATAAGCCCTTCATCAGGAAAGAACAGGAAAGAAGGAAAGAAGCCAGTACCAGGTGCCCCCTCCCGGCCCTCCAGTTGTAATTATGGATGGCTTCAATTTCCCAATATTGTTTGGAACCTCCTTACTGTAGATGGTCAGATTGAGCCAATTTTGTGAGGTGTGTCCAGGAAGGATTCCCCTAGACCAACTAGCAGGAGGCCATATTGGTTTGGTAGTGGGCAACAAGCCAGGCCAGGTGTTAGATCTCTTGATGGGAGAGCATTTCGGTGACAGTGACCACAACTGCCTCACCTTTACCACAGCCATGGAGAGGGATAGAAATAGATAGAATGGGAAGGCATTTAATTGGTGGAGGAGAAATTATACTGCAATTAGGCAGGAATCATAGAATATACATTGGGAACAATTGGGCGGCACAGTGGCTCAGGGATTAGCATTGCTGCCTCACAGCACCAGAGTCCCATGTTCGATTCCAGCCTCGGGCAACTTTCTGTGTAGAGTTTGCACATTGTCCCCGTGTCTGCTTGGGTTTCCTCCGGGTGCTCCAGTTTCCTCCCACAGTCCAAAGATGTACAGATCAGGTGAATTGGCTATACTAAATTGCCCATAGTGTCGGATGCATTAGTCAGACAGAAATGGGTCTGGGTGGGTTATTCTTCAGAGGGTTGTTGTGGACGTGGTGGGCTGAAGGGCCTGTTTCCACACTGTAATCTAACCTAATCTACTGAAGCACTGGATCTACAGGAAATGCACAACAGAAATGTTGGATAGCTTTGTCCCACTGAGACAGACAAGGAATGGGAAGGTGAAGGAGCATTTGATGACAAGACAAGAAGAGCTTCTCGTCATGAGGAAGAAGGAAGCTTACTTAAGGTTGAGGAAGCAAGGATCTGACAAAACTTTAGAGGATTATGGGGTAGCTAGGAAAGAACTCAAAAATGGATTGAGGAGAGCTAGGAGGGGAGGCATGAAAAAGCCTTGACAGGAAGGACTAGGGAAAACTCAAAGGCGTTCTACACTTAAATGAGGAATAAGTGAATGATGAGAGAGAGGATAGGGCTAATCAGGGATAGTGAAGGGAACTTGTGCCTGGATTCTGAAGAGGTAGGGGAGGTCCTAAATGAGTTTTTTACTTCGGTATTCATGAGAGAGAGGGACCTTGTTGATACTGAGAACACCATGATTCAGGTTAATAGGGTTAAACAGATTGATATTAAGAAAGTGAATTGCTGAAACTTCGGGGAAGCAACAAGATAGACAAGTCTCCAGGGCTGAACCAGACATATCCAAGGTTACTACAGGAAGTGAGGAACGAGACTGCTGCATGTCTGGTAATGATCTTTGCACCCACACTCTCCTTGGGAGTAGTACCGGCTGATTGGAGGGAGGTGAATGTTGATCCTCTTTTCAAGAAAGGGAATAGGGAAATCTATGGGAATTACAGATCAGTCAGTTTTATGACTGTAGTAAGCAAGGTACTTGAAAGGATTCTGAGAGAAATGATATATGACTATTTGGAAAAACATAGTTTGAATAAAGATAGTCAGTGGCTTTGTGAGGGACAGGTCATGTCTCACAAGCCTTATTGAATTCTTTGAGGAAGTGATGAGACAATTTGATGAAGGTCATTGAGATGTACAGCATGGAAACAGACCCTTTGGTCCAACTCGTCCATGCTGACTAAATATCGTAACCTAACCTAGTTCCATTTTCCAGCACTTGGCCCATATCCTGCTTAATCCTTCCAATTCATATACCTATCCAGATGCCTCTTAAATGCTCTAATCATACCAGCCTCCACCACTTCCCCTAGCAGCTCATTCCATACATGCATTTCTGCATGAAAACATTGCCCCTTAGGTCTCTTTTATATTTTTCCCCTCTCACTCTAAACCTGTGCCCTCTAGTTCTGGATTCCTCTATGCCAGGGAAAAGACCTTGTCTATTTATCCTATCCATGCCCCTCATGATTTTATAAACCTTTATAAAGTCATCCCTCAGCTACAATACACTAGGGAAAACAGCCCCAGCCTACTGAGCCTCTCCCTATAGCTCAAATTCTCCAACACTAGCAATATCATTGTAAATTGTTTCTGAACCATTTCAAGTTTCACAACATCCTTCTGATAGGAAGGAGACCAGAACAGCATGCAATATTCCAAAAATGATCTAACCAATGTCCTGTACAGCTGCAAATCACCTCCCAACTCTTGTAGTCAATGCTCTGATCAATAAAGGAAAACATATCAAACACCTTCTTCACTATCCTCTAATTTGCGACTCTAATTTGAAACAACTATGAACCTGCACTCCAAGGTCTCTTTTTCAGCAACACTCCCTCAGACCTTATTAGTAAGTGTACAAGTGCTGCTCTGATTTGCTTTTCCAAAATGCAGCACCTCACATTTATCTAAATTAAGCTTCATCTGCCGTTCCCAGCCCAACTCAGCACCGCCCTCCTAACCTGCAATCCTCTTCCTGACCTCTCCGCCCCCACCCCACTCCGGCCTATCACCCTCACCTTGACCTCCTTCCACCTATCACATCTCCATCGCCTCTCCCCCAAGTCCCTCCTCCCTACCTTTTATCTTAGCCTGCCTGGCACCCTCTCCTCATTCCTGATGAAGGGCTCTGGCCCAAAACGTCGAATTTCCTGTTCCTTGGATGCTGCCTGACCTGCTGTGCTTTAACCAGCAACACATTTTCAGCATTGGCCCATCTGGTCAAGGTGCCATTGTAATCTGAAATAACCTTCTTCGATATCCCCTATACTTCAAATTTTGGTGTCATCTGCAAACTTACTAACTAAACTTCGTACGTTCCCATTCAAATCATTTATATAAATGATGAAAACTAATGGACCCAGCACAGATCCTTGTGACACACCAATGGTTAAAGGCCTCCAGTCTGAAAAGCAACCGTCCTACCACTGTCTTCTGCCTTTGAACCATGTTGTATCCAAATGGCTAATTCTCCCTGTATTCTATGCAACCTAACCTTCCAACCAGTGTTCCATGTCGAGTATCTTACTGAAGTCCATGGAGATCATGTCCAGCTCTCATGATGCCCTCATCAATCCTCTTTGTTACTTCATCAAAAAACTCAATCAAGCTCGTGAGACATGATTTCCCACACACAAAACCAATCGAGCAGTGGATGTGGTATATATGGATTTCAGAAAGGCATCTGATAAGGTTACCCACGGTATGCTCATTCAGAACGTTAGGGAGTACAGGGAAATTTGGCTGCCTGGATACAGAATTGGCCAGCGGAAAGAAGACAGTGAGTGGTAGTGGATGGAAAAGTATTCCACCTGGAGGTTGGTGACCATTGATATCCCACAGGGATATGTTTTTGGGCCTCTGCTCTTTGTGTTTATATAAATGACTTGGATGAAGAAGTGGAAGGGTGGGTTGGTAAGTTTTACAATGACACAAAGACCGGTGGTGCTGTAGATAGAGTAAAGGATGCTGTCTGGATTGGAGGGCTTGTCTCATGAACAGAGGTTGAGTGAGTTACGGCTTTACACATTCGAGAGAAGAAGGAAGAGAGGTTACTTGATGGAAGTGTACAAGGTAATGAGAGAAATAGGTAAAGTAGATGGACAGAGACGTTTCCCAAGAAGTCACAACTTTAAGGTGATTGAAGGAAGGTACGGGGCAATCAGATTCAATTCTCTCCAGTTTGGAAACTGGCCACTTGGCTCAACAAATCCATACCGACCCTCCAAAGAGTAACCCACCCAGACCCATTTCCCTCTGATGAATATACCTAACATTATGGGCAATTTAACATGGCTAATTCACCTGACCTGTATATCTTTGGACTGTGTGAGGAAACCCACGTGGGCATGGGGAGAATGTGCAAACTCCACACAGACAGTGATCATTTGTGGAACAAACTTGCACTAACTTGTACAAAATTCCAATTTATGCTGTAACCATGTGCTCTGACTGTTCTAGATGTGAAACTGCAGCTTTGTGTCTGTGTGTATTCCACATCAAGAGACCGGTGGTGAGGGGCAGGGACTGACCTGGGTTAAACCATTGACTTGTTGTTTTCTCCAACACCCTTCTCTAATCCACAAGGATGATTGTTGGTATGTTCCATAGCTGGGGGAAATGTGTTCCAGGTAGAGAAAGATGGGAGCTGACTGGATCAACTGTACTCCACAACCACCTGATGAAGGAGCAGCACTCCGAAAGCTAGTGCTTCCAATCAAACCTGTTGGACTATAATCTGGTGTTGTGTGATTTTTAACTTTGTACACCCCAGTCCAATACCAGCATCTCCAAATCATGGATCAACTGGGATTTAGAGGAGATAGACTTTGGGTGACAGACCTGCGGGTATTTAAACCTGGCTCAGTCGACCTTTATCCTCTGTCACATCGATTGACCAGGGGTGAGTATCTTAGACTGTGACCCATGGTTCTGGACTCCCCAACATCGGGAAAATACTTCCTGCCCTAGCCAATTCAGTCCCATCAGGATTTTATGTTTTTTTTTAATGAGATCCCTCCTCATTCTTCTACATTCCAGTGAGTATAAGCCTAGTCAATCCAATCATTTTTTATATGTCGGTTCTGCCATTCTGGCAAACAGTCTGGTGAACCTTCACTGGACTCCTTCAATAGCAAGACAGTCCTTCCTCAGACTAGGAGAAAAAGCTAGATACAATACTTTATGTGTGGCCTCACCAAGGCCCTGTGTTACTGTAGCAAGACTACCCTACTCCTATATTCAAATCCTTTCTCTGTGAAAGCCAGCATGCCTTATACAAATATGTACATATGTGTATGTGTGTATACCCATGTGTACGTGCATATGTGTGTGTTGATCAGAACTGTGTTTTTAATTCTGTGTATTTCAGTGTGACAATGTGAGAGACCCTCATACTCTCACATACACATGCTCACTCCCAATCACTTACTGGTCTCCAAGGATTACACATATGCTCACACTCTGACAAACTCAAACATCTTCAAAACCCTCACTCTCACCTTACTTATACAAATACTTTCACACTCATACACTCTCACAAGCTCACTCTTCAATCACACTGTCAGGTGGCCCTCTCTCTTTATTACTTGCAGAGAGAAACACACAAACAGCCACTTGCACCCTCACACACACTTACACCCATAGACTCACAGCCTTTCTCGCTCTCTCTCTGTGTCTGTCTCTCTCTCACTGTCTATCTCTCTATCTCTCCCTTTCTTTCTCTCCCTCGCTCTGTCTCTCTCTCTCTCTCTCTCACACACACACACACACACACACACAAACACACACGGATCCTCACTCACCTCTCATCGACA
Source organism: Hemiscyllium ocellatum (assembly GCF_020745735.1). Classification (NCBI taxonomy): domain Eukaryota; kingdom Metazoa; phylum Chordata; class Chondrichthyes; order Orectolobiformes; family Hemiscylliidae; genus Hemiscyllium; species Hemiscyllium ocellatum. The sequence goes on along the minus strand of NW_026867458.1, from coordinate 147,225 downwards.
GTAAAGATGTAAGATAGCTGTCATATAGAAGCAGAGATGATAAAAGCAGGAATAAGCCAGTGAACCCCTTGAGCCAGCTCTACCATTCAATGTGATTAGGGCGAATGGCAATCCACTCTTTTGTTACAAGAGCTACACCTACTTCCTTCTTTTTTTCGAGCATTTGTTAATCCTTCAGTCCAACACTTGTCTTTTGCCATTATTTATTTATGACTATACCGACAACCTTTACAGTTTGGTGGAACTTTCTATCATACTCTAATTTTTTATTGTACTTCCTTCATTTTTTGATATGCTGTTCAATCTCTGACCTGACATCTATCTATTCACAATTATGTTTTCTTTTCTTTACATTTCAAATTAACCCATGAATGGTAAGTCTATCCCTTGAAATATTCCTGACACATTGGTAAAGCAAACCAGCGTAGGTCTTATATACTTAATGGGAGGGCATTGGAAGTATTGCCAAACAAAGTGTCCGAGGGGTACGGGGCATAGCTCCTTGTATGTGGAGGTGCAGGTAGACAGGCTGGTGAAGAAGGCTTTTGGCATGTTTACCTTTATTGATCAGTGCATTGAATATAGAAGTTAGGACATCATATTGCAGCTGTACAGGACATTGGTTTGGCCACTTTTGTAATACTGTGTTCAGTCCTGGTCTTCCTGCAATAGGAACAATATTGTCAAATTTGAAAAGGTTCAGAAAGTATTTACAAAAATGTTTCTAAGATTGAAGGGTTTGAGTTATAAGGAGAGGCTGAATAATCTGGGGATTCTTCCCCAGAGCATTGGAGTCTGAGGGTGACTTTATAGAGGTTTATAAAATCATGAGGGGCATGTGTAGGGTGAATAGCCAAGATCATTTCTCCAGGGGAGAGAAGTCCAAAAATAGATGGAATAAGTTTAAGTTGAGAGAGGAAAAGTTGAAAAAAAACCTGAAGGGCAACATTTTTTCCTGCAGATGGTGGTGCGTGTCTGGAATGAATTGGCAGGGGAGGTGGGAGAGGCTGGTACAGTTACAACATTTAACAGGCATCTGGATCAGTACATGAATAGGAAGAGTTTAGAGAGAAATTAGCCTAATGCCAGCAAATGGGACTATATCAGTTTCGGATCCCTTGTTAGCATGGAGGGGTTGGACTGAAGGGTCTGTTTCATGCTGTATAGCTCATTGACTTTCCATGTGTCTTATCTATGTTCTGTATTCCAAAATAATCTCTAAGTGTACGCTAATACATCTGTGAATTCACTTTAGCTAGCTCTGTATTTATGCCTCATTATTACACTAACATAAACATTAAGAATAAGTCGCAGACACCCTGACCATTTGACATCATGCTGCTGAAACAAACTATCCTGTCACAGCACTATTGTCTGGAGTAACTAATCTCATCCACAACACCACAATCTCTCACTGCCACAGGATCGCAGCAAGATACACACCAACAATCTTATGATGGCAAATAAAACATAGTTGATACTCAGACTTGGAAGGAATTGTCAGGTTAAGAATGTTAAGTAGATTTGGAGGACCATCTTAAAGAGGATAGACATTTGGGGAAGTGGGGCGGTTCAGTGAGTGAGGTTATAATTTTAACATGGTTTTTCTTTAAATCGGATATCACGTGGAATTATCTTTGTCAGCCATTGTGGGATATTTACTCTCCCCTCCTTCCAACTCAGCTTTCAGATACTGTCTATTAAATGACCCTTGATTGTATTTTGGTCCTGTTGAGAAAATCTGCAACACCATGTTCATTGACCTGCCCTGATACTAGCTTAATAATTTGAACTTTCTTGTCCAGATACGTGTTTTCCATTTGCATCTCTATTCTAGTTGCTTCTTGTAAATCCAATGATTTTGAGGAACAAATTATTCTTCTCAAATGTAGACTATGGAAGTATCCCTAATATTTCGATTATATTGTATTGGCTGTTCTTTATTTCAGGGTTTGTCTCTTCGGTTATGAAAAGAGATGTAATTAAAAACTCTTCAGTCCTCTGACCACCCTTCCATGTCTATTCTATTCCACAACACTTTGCTGCTGTGTCCATCCCTTAGAAACACTCAGACATCCCATCTAGATTGAACAAATGCTATAATTTAACATGGCAAAAAACAAATTGGATTGAATGGGGTTAACTGAACCTGTTCGTTCAGGGATTGTAGTTAATGTCAGTCTCCATGCATCAAATTGTTTCACTAAAAGGTTTACTTCCTATTAATAAGGGGCTCTGACAATGTTCTCACACAGTATCAGGAGGAACTTCACTTTCAGCACTTACCAGGAACAACAGCTCAAGAGGGAGGGAGGGAGGGAAGAGATCAGAGTCTGAGAACAATGCACTGGAATGTTCCAGTAATGACCAGGAGTTTATATTTGGGTCTTTACAATCTTTCTCAAGATTGGGTGGATCTTGAGTGTAATTTGGCTGATTCAAGCTGGTTTCTATCTTATACTAACTATTATTCCTGATAAGTCTTTCTACCTGATTATGAATTCAATAAACCTTGTTGAACTAAATTACTGTCCTCATTAATTAAATTCTGAAAAAAAGGAAGCCATTGCCATGATTTCTGTTCACAAACTGCATTCCTTACCAAACAAGGGCTTATGCCCAAAACGTCGATTTTCCTGCTCCTTTGATGCTGCCTGACCTGCTGCGCTTTTCCAGCAACACATTTTTCAGTAAACAATTTTAATGCTGAAGTGGAATCAAACTGTTCACAACAACAACAAGCACTTTTGCTCTAAGCTGATATCTATTTCCACATTCTCTCCAGCACCAATCCTGTTCACTACCAACTCCACAATATCTCAAGTCTCTCCTTTTGTCTCAGTCTAGCTGCTGAGCAAACCATCATCTGCCCTTTTGGTACATCCAGATTCAACTGTTCCTATTCTCTTCCAGCCACAAATAATTTGACCAGAAACATAAAGTGTCCCCCTCAGAAGTGCTGACTTTTGGAGCCAATGGGATTGAGATAATATCACTGCATTTACCATCAGAGCTCCAGGCTATTACTGTGAGTTCAAATCCCCTCCAGAACAGCTGGTGATTTTTGAATTCAATTAATTCGAATCTACACTCAGTAATAACAACAACTTATTGTTGCAGAAATGCTGGGTCATTCATGCCCTTTTATGGAAGGATAGCTCCCATCCTTTCTGAATCTGATCTTATGATTCCAGACACTTACAAGTTCTCTGCCTCTTCATTGTCCATAGAATCACCAAACATACCATTCAATTCAGGGCTTAGAATCATGGAATCAACAATACAAAGAGGCTTGTCGAATCTATCTTGCCACAAATACTCAACTACCTACACAAGTCTCACTTTCCAACATGAGGCACGTATCCTTCAATTTTATGACACTTCAAATGTTTACTTTTTGCAGGTTGTGAGGTCCCAACTCTCAACTACCATCCCAGTCAGTGCATCCCAGAATCCTACCACCTTCGAGGTGATTTTGTTTTCTCTCTCAGAAACCTTCTAAGCCTCCTAATTTTCACTTTAGAAATGTATGCCTTGTTTTTGATCCTTCAATTAGTGTGAACAATCTAGTTCTACCCATCCTGTCCATGCTCCTGATAATCCTACACAGCTCAATCTTGGTTGCATCTACAAACAGAGAGATCCAGGCTACAGTTCGACAGTTCCCTGAAAGTAGCAATGTAAATGGTTAAGATTGTCAAGAAGGCAAATGGCATGCTTGCATTCCTTGGCCAGGGCGTGGAGGATAGAAATTGGTACGTCATTTCTAGAACTTCAGTTAGGCCACATGTGGAATTTTGTGCATATTTCTGATCACCACACTACAAGAAAGATGTGGAGGCTTTGGTTTCCCAAAATGCTGCCTGGTTTGGAAGGCATTAGCAATGAGGAAAGATTGGACAAACTTATAGTGTTTTCACTTGAACGTTGATGGATGAGGGGCGACTTGAAAGAAGTTGAAAAAATTATAAGAGGCATGGACAAAATGGATAGTCTGAGCCTTTTTCCCAGGATATTAATCTCAATTACAAGGGGCCGTAGTTTTAAGATAAGAAGGGAAAATTTAAACGAGATGTGAGACATCTTTTTTACACAGATGGTGATAAGTGCCTGGAATGTGCTTCCGAAACGTAATGGTGGATGTACATACAATAGCAATTTCTTGAATAGGTAGGGAATCAAGGGATATGGACCATGAAAAGATAAAAGGTTTTTCATTTGGAAAGGCATCAAGTGTGAGCACAGTCTTGGTGGGCTGAAGGGCCTGTTACTGTGCTGTACAGTTCTTTATTCTTTCTTCTCTGTTTCCCCTATAGCTGTTTAAAAGAGGACTGCACAAAACACTATATAGGACAAACAGGAAGACAGCTAACAATCCGCATTCATGAACATCAGCTAGCCACAAAAAGACACGACCCGCTGTCCCTAGTAGCCATACACTCAGACAACCAGGAACATGAATTTGACTGGGAAAACACTACCATCATAAGACAAGCCAGACAGAGAACAGCCAGGGAATTCCTAGAGGCATGGCATTCATCCACAAATTCCATTAACAGACACATGGACCTGGACCCCATATACAAACCACTACAGCTGAAACTGACACCCGGAAGCGGCAAGAACATCCATCAACAGACACATCGACCTGGACCCCACATACAAACTACTACAGCTGAAACTGACACCCTGAAGCGGCAAGAACAAACCACTATAAATACCGGAAGAAACATCAAAGCAGCGCTTCACAGGAGGCTCCAATAGCACTGATGATGTTCCCTGGCCAGGGAACGAAACGTTTGCAGCAAAAACTTCCAGCTCGGCGAACAAAACCACAACAACGGACACCCGAGCTACAAATCTTCAACCAGACTTTAAAGATAAAAGGTTTTTCATTTGGAAAGGCAACAAATGTGAGCACAGTCTTGGTGGGCCGAAGGGCCTGTTACTGTGCTGTACTGTTCTCTGTTTCCTCTATAGCTGTTTCCCTTGGTACACTGTGCAGTACGCTCTAAATCCTGAATGCAAGTTCCTGTGCAACTCTTTAGAGGGGCTGAATGGTGTATTCCTGTGCTTCAGTAACAGCCTTGAGGAATTCAGTGAGAGACGTGTTGTGTGACATTACATGGGATGTAGGAGCACCAGTTGGCCATTCGGTCCCTGCTACACCATTCAGACAGATCAGAGCTGATCTGACTGTGGCTGAACTCCATGTCCATCACTGTTCCCAATAAACATAGGCTTCCTTGACCATCAAGGAGCTACTGAATAAGCCTTGAATATCTTCACTTCTCCCTGCAGATGAGAATGCCACAGTTAGCACATCCCTCAGGACAAAGGAGCATTCTCATCTCAGTCTAAAATGGAAGCACCCTTACATTTAAAGTGATTGTCCTTGCACCAAATCACCTCCTGTTTGTGACATGATGCACAACAAATAAAAACAGAAGTAGACCATTCAACCCCCTCAAACATGACCCACATAAGCACTGGCTGTCTAGTTGATCAAATATCTATCAAATTCAGCCTTCCCTGCTCTCTGGGCAACACATTATCAGGTACATCCTCATCTCAGTCTGGAATTGAAGAAGCCACATTTTCAAAAATGCTACAGTTCTACACACCCGCACGTGGGGAGCCATCCTCTCAGCATCCACCCTGTCAAGTCCTCTCAGGGTCAGTTATGCCTCAATATGATCATGTCTATTTCTGGTGAACTTCAAAGGTTATACATCCAAACTGCACAACATTTCCACATGGGATGAACTCGTCATTCCAGGAATCAACTGAGTGAGCTGTGTCCATACACTTTCTCATGTAATTAAATTCTTTCTGAGGGAAGGAGATAAAAGAAAGCCTCATACAGTCCTCCAGCTGTGATCTCAGTAAAACTGGGAACAGCTGCAGCAATGTTTCCTTCATGGGTGACTCTTTGCAAGAAACACTAAAATTGAGACTAGAGCTAGAGGGCACTTTTTTATCTGAAATAAGGCAACTTTGATTGGTTACAGAGATGAAGAGATTTTTCTCCTTTTCTCAGAGTGCTGTGAGGCATAGAATTACAGAATAAAATCCTTACAGTGTGCAAGATGCCATGTTGCCCCTCAAGTCTGCACTGACCTCAGGCCCAGCACCCCCACCCTATCCCTGCATTTCCCAGAACTAATCCAAATAACTTGCACAATCCTTGTCACTCTGAGATTGACCATTGTACCATGGACAATCATCTTGCCTGCACATTCTTGGACTGGAGCACTGAGTACAAACCCATGCAGAAACAGGGAGAATGTGCAAATTCCACATGGATGGTACGGTGGCACAGTGGTTAGCACTGCTGCCTCACAGCGCCAGAGATCCGGGTTCAATTCCTGCCTCAGGCGACTGACTGTGTTCTCCCCATGGCTGTGTGGGTTTCCTCCCATAGTCCAAAGATGTGCGGGTCAGGTGAATTGGCCATGCTAAATTGCCCATAGTGTTAGGTAGGGGTATGGGTGGGTTGCGCTTCGTCAGGTTGGTGTGGACTTGTTGGCCCGAAGGGCCTGTTTCCACACTGTAAGTAATCTAATCTAATCTACTGGAGAATTATTGCTGACGGTTGACCCAAACTGGAATCAAGCCCACGTCCCAGGCACTGTGAGGCAGCAGTACTAACCATTAAGGCACCATAACTTTGCCTCCAAATTAAAGTATAATTTGTTTATTTGCCTTCCTCACAGGTTATGTAATGATGATCTTCATGGTGCTTGATAAAGATTATGGATTGTCCCCATGTGATACCCGTTACCTGGTGACCATGGCAGTGGCAGATCTATTGGTCGTTATTCTCAACCTGATATTGTTATAAGTGATTTCTGTCTAGGCTTTCTGAATCTCCGGAGAATAGTTCCTGACACTTGGCTAACTATTCTAACTCTAGGGATCTGATTCAGAACAACCGGGTCCTGCCTCCGAACTCTGCCAACCGGGGACTGTCCTTTAACCCTTGTATCAAGGGAGACTGTCCGCAAGGTTAAGTTCAAAAAGGCGAACTCCAAGTTGACTGGTATCAGCCCTTATCCCCACCGGCTATCACTTCTCCTGTGGCAAATCGAAATACTGCGAGACGCACACAAACGGAGCAACAGATGTTTATTCAATCTTCGAAGATTGGGCGAGTTTCCAAAAAAGACTTCGGAAATCGCAACGGGAGATTTTACAGCACTAATACTTATACATTATTTTTCCATTCAAATACATTGGTGATAATTTCATTGGTTTAAACATCTCACGCTATGGATTTTCTTACATTAAAAATCATTAATGACAATTCCATTGGTTAAAGCATTTCACGCTTTTCTCTGCCAATTTCTTTAATTAAAATGTTATATTATTTTACAATTTCTGCTATTTGGCACATTCCCTTATCTTCATGTTCTACTAGTTATAACATTTATTGATTTTTGTGTATGTCATGAAAAGAGCTTTCATTGTATTTTGCCCTCTGTCTCTAACTGAAGCATTCCTTGGTTTCTTGCCCAAGGTTACCATGTTCCTAGCTTTACAGAGGTGACTTACAGTTCATGCTTCTTTATGGCCTTAGTAAATTATTAGTCTTACAATTTCAACTTTTATTCATTGAATTTCTGTTTTAGTATAGAAATTACCCCACTTATACCAAGAGAGTGTGTGTGTATGTGTGTGAATTGGGTGTGTGTGTGTGTAATATGTGTGTGGTGTGTGAATGTATATACGTGTGTGAAGGTAGTGTGGGTCTAGTGTGTATATGTGTGTGGGTCTTTGTATGTGTGTGTGGGTCTAGTGTGTATCTGTGTGTGTGTGTATGCGCGTGAATTGGGTGTGTGTGTGTATATATGTGTGAATTAAGAAATATGTGTGTGTGTGTGAAACTGCAGAAATTACATTAACCATATCAATCCCCCCTGTCTTTTTATTCAGTCTGTAATTTTTGCAACATGATAATAGCTTGTCTATTCCAATCAGCTTCAGTATCGTTTGCATCTGCTTGTAGGTGAATGCCCACTGCTGTATGCGGGTCACTCTTCATCAAAGCAGTCTCAATAAGGCGGGTAATTAGACCACGCAGACATGGAATTATACAACAGCCCAAAGCAACTAAAATCCCGATTACCAACAGAAGTGTAATCACCACTGAGACCATCACCCCCTTCCATTTACCGAACCACCGCTCTAGCCAGCCAGTCCAATTAGTATTTACACCTGAATTCTCAGCTATCTCATCAGCCAGTGCCTGGAGACCTTCCAGGGCACGGGTCACCGAGCCATCAGGGGCCGTATTGTTGGAAATAAAAGTACAACATTGAGAGCCTATCATGACACAAACGCCCCCCTTTTCAGCTAAGAGCATGTCCAAGGCCAGTCATTTTCCCAAGCCATATGACTGGTGGCATCCAGTTATTCGGCCAAACCCTTTACTGCATCTCTAGTATAGTTAATAAACCGTGCTTGGTTATAATAAATGTAGTTTATCCAATCCACATTCTTATTAATAGTAACCCACCAGAATAGGGATGATTCAAAGCCTGCTGAAGTCTGGTTACGAGCTTTGAACTCATCAGGCACCCCCCCAGGGACCCCTATTGAATCAAGATATATCCTTTCATCAACAGAAGTGGGTAGCAGTGATCTCTTATCTCTTCCTTTTCTCCCAACTAACTGTTCTCTTTCAAATGCCAAGGTGAATGGTATTGCCAATTGTACAATTGCACATATCCCTTTCCAATCAGGGGGCAGGGTGGGTCTCAGTAGTTTTCCTCCACAATACCACCACAGATCTGCTCGGGGAACGTTTAAAGATGAGTAATTTCTTCCTTCCACTGCTTCAGTAATGTTTTTAATCACCGAACACAATCTCAGCTCCCCCAAATCAATAGATCCACCCAGATTTAGTACCCTAATTTAGATCCAAAATTAGTTTTCTTATGTACTCCTGACCAATTATTTCTCAATTACAATACTTTAGTAGTAAAATAATCAGAGCTGTCTTACAATAATTTGTCAATTCAAGTTTAAAAAAAAATTCTAATGGCCGAATCCAAGGTCTCAGATAATAACCATGGAAGTTATCGTCTTTTTTTTCCCGCCAGTCTACTGTTGAACTGAAACTACAACTGTCCTTCACATATTGAAAATAAATCATGTTAAGTTTACATAAAGATCACATTTAAAACAATCCTGGAACTCAAGCTCCAGTGAATAAAACTTCCTCATTCAATCACCAACAAACCAATGTGCATTCAAACCGAATCACAGAGGGTTAAATGTTTTGCGAGCAGTTCTCGCACTCTCTCTCTCTCTCTGTCGGTTTTACTGCAAGCTGCTGGTAAAAAATAAACTTCAGTTGTCTTATATAATTTGAGTTTAATGGGGCTACAACAAATCCTGTGGTCCGTTCCCCAAACGGGACCTCCTGTAGGGGACACAGTCTCACTACTTCTTTATCACCTTTTCCCCTCATCTCTCTCTCCTTTAGTCGTGCAGATCTCCTTACCCCCTCAGCCCCTGCTGCTGTGGCTTCCACGTCCCCTTCGCCAGATCCCCTGGATCCCGCTCCCGATTCTCCAATGACCGCTGCCGTTGTTCCTCCTGAAGAGCATATGGCGGGGGTGCCACAGGCGGGGGTAAGTTCTCTAACACTTCCCACTTACTCTCATTCAGTGGGGTTAAAGGATATAAGGGTACTGGGGTTGGAGCAGTTGCTGTCAGGTTCCCTACCCAACATGCAGCATACTCGCTCTCCTTTAAACCTGGATACTGTTTATTCTTTACATAATCATTTAAAATTTGACAAACCCAATCCTCGTCCGATCCAAATTTTGGCCAGATCACTGATGGCGGACGGATGGGTTCTTTTACCCAAACAAAACAACAGTATTTTATCATTTCCTTTTTCTTTAAGCTCCGACTTTCGTAGGGACTCCAATTCCCCAATTTTCGTCCCAGCGGACTATCAAGGGGAATTTTTGGGGTTTCGTCTTCCCGTTCCTTTTTAGACCTGGAACCTCGGCCACCCATGGTTGGTCTTTAGGCTAACCTACACACTGGTTACTCAATTAACCCTTGTATCCCGGTTACCTGTCACAACCACCGAGTCGACAAGGCAGTGTACCCTTCTCAATTCCGCGAAAACCCCAAATACCAGAGAAGGTTCTTACCTTGATCCTGTGCACGGAGTTTTCTGACTCAAAGTAAAAAATCACCTTTTTACTTTTTCGAAGCTTCAACCTTTTTACTTTATTGCGAGCGCCACCTATTCACATCGTTTGCTCAAACATCTGTGTGTGTCACAGTGTCCCAGAATCATTCAGAGCCTCCCGTGGGAGTTCTGTTTAGGATCCCGGACACGAGCCCCCAAATTTGTTATAAGTGAATTCTGTCTAGGCTTTCTGAATCTCCGGAGAATAGTTCCTGACACTTGGCTAACTATTCTAACTCTAGGGATCTGATTCAGAACAACCGGGTCCTGCCTCCGAACTCTGCCAACCGCGGACTGTCCTTTAACCCTTGTATCAAGGGAGACTGTCCGCAAGGTTAAGTTCAAAAAGGCGAACTCCAAGTTGACTGGTATCAGCCCTTATCCCCACCGGCTATCACTTCTCCCGTGGCAAATCGAAATACTGCGAGACACACACAAACGGAGCAACAGATGTTTATTCAATCTTCGAAGATTGGGCGAGTTTCCAAAAAAGACTTCGGAAATTGCAACGGGAGATTTTACAGCACTAATACTTATACATTATTTTTCCATTCAAATACATTGGTGATAATTTCATTGGTTTAAACATCTCACGCTATGGATTTTCTTACATTAAAAATCATTAATGACAATTCCATTGGTTAAAGCATTTCACGCTTTTCTCTGCCAATTTCTTTAATTAAAATGTTATATTATTTTACAATTCTTGCTATTTAGTACATTCCTTTATTATCTTCATAAAAAGAGCTTTCATTGTATTTTGCCCTCTGTGTCTAACTGAAGCATTCCTTGGTTTCTTGCCCAAGGTTACCATGTTCCTGGCATAACAGAGGTGACTTCTAGTTCATGCTTCATTCTGGCCTAGTCGATCATTAGTTTCATAATTTAGCTTTTATTCATTAAACCTCAGTTTTAGTACAGTGAGTGTGTGTGTAGGTGTGTGAGTGAGTGTGTGTGAGACTGTGTGTGTGTGTGGGTGTGGGTGTGTGTGTGTATGTGTGTGTGAGTGAGTGTATGTGTATGTGTGTGTGTGTGTAGGTGTGTGTATGTGTGTGAGTGTGTGTGTAGGTGTGTGTATGTTTGTGGGTTATGTGTGAGGTGTGTGTGTGTGTGTTGTGTGTGTGTGTGTGTTGTGTGTGTGTGTGTGTGTGTGTGTGTGTGTGTGAATGCATGAAACTGCAGAAATTACATTAACCATATCAATGGTAACAGACTGAGGACAGGTGACTGATGTGTCAGTGGGGGAGCACTTTGGGGCCAGTGACCAAAGTTCTATTAATTTTAAAGTAGCAATGGTTTTGTGTGTCAGAAATCATGTCACATGAATTTGACTGACTTTTTTTTTGAAGAAATAACAAAAAGGATTGATGAGGGCAGAGCGGTGAACGGGATCTGTAGGGATTTCAGTAAGGTGTTTGACAAGATTCCTCATGGGATACTGGTTAGCAAGCTTAGATCATATGGAATACAGGGAGAATTAGCCATTTGAATTGGCTTAAAAGCAAGAGGTGGTGGTGTAAGGTTGCTATTCAGACTGGAGGCCTGTGACCAGTGGTGTGCTACAAGGATCAGTGTAGAATCCACTGTTTTTCATTGTTTATATAAATGATTTGGATGCAAATGTAGGAGGTATAGTTAATAAGTTTGCAGATGGCAACAAAATTGGAGGTGCAGTGGACGGTGAAGAAGGTTACCTCAGATTACAATGGGATCTTGATCAGGTGCGCCAATGGGCTGAGGAGTGGCAGTTTGAGTTTAATTTAGATAAATGTGAGGTCCTGCATTTTGGAAAAGCAAATCAGAGCAGGACATACCCACTTGTTCGTAAGGGTGTGTTGCTGAACAAAGAGACGTTGGAGTGCAGGTTTATAGTTCTTTGAAAGTAGAGTTGCAAGCAGATAGGATAGTGAAGAAGGCATTTGGTATGCTTTCCATTATTGGTCAGAGGACTGAATATAGGAATTGGGAGGTCATGTTGTGGCTGAACAGGACATTGGGTAGGCCATGTGCAATTCTGGTCTCCTTCCTATCGAAGGATGTCGTGAATCTTGAAAGGGTTCAGAAAAGATTTACTAAGATATTGCCAGAGTGGAGGATTTGAGCTATAAGGAGAGGCTGAAATAGGCTGGGGATGTTTTCCCTGGAGCGTCGGAGGCTTCTCAAGTTTCATGAAATCATGAGGGGCATGGATCGGACAAAGTCTTTTCCCTGGGGTGAGAGAGGGCATAGACTTAGAGTGAGAGGGAAAGATAATAAAATGGACCTAAGGAGACAACTTTTTCACATAGAGGATGGTGTGTGTATGGAATGAGCTACCAGAGGAAGTGGTGGAGATTGGTACAATTACAGCATTTAAAAGGCATCTGGACCGGTATATGAATAGTAAGGTTTGAAGGGATACCGGCCAAGCGCTGGCAAATGAGACTCGTTTAGGTTAGGATATCTGGTTGGCATGAATAAGTTGGACCGAAGGGTTTGTTTCCATGCTGTACATCACTATGACTAAGTGCAGTATAACAGAGCATACAGGGCTCCCTTAGTGACAGCAGGTGAGTGTTTGCACTGTGGTGATACTTGCACTGTAAATCCACACATCTATACATGACAAACACCAAAACGTACAGAGACCAGGCAGGCAATCTGTCAAGATTTGAATTCTCTAACCAGGGACTGTGAGAACGAGAACATTTCTGGGAGGCATGGGAGATGGATGTAGCTTTACAAATCAAAACACGTCTATCCTACAGTTCCTTTGTTTAAAAAGTACTTTCTCATTTAAACTGACTAACAGTTCCAGTATCCACTATCGTTTGTGGAAGAGAGTTCCAAACCTCTCCCATCCTTTGTATGTAGAAGTGCTTCCTAACATTTCTCCTGAACGCTCTGGCTCTCATTCTCAGACTGTGTCCCCTCGTTAGAGAATTGCCAGCCAATGGAAATCATTTATCCTTTTCTGTTAATGTCTTGGAGGACTTCACTCAGATCATGCTTCAAGATTCTTGCGAACACAAACTTCATTTGTATATCAAAAAAAATGAAATTGTTCAGCAGCTCTGGCAAGCATCTGTGAGAGGCAAAGCAGAGTTAATGTTTCAAGTCCGGAGACCCTTCTTCAGATCGAAGTTGCATGATTTCCCTTCATACCTTCAGAACATATGAAACCAGAACAGATGACAGAATACTAAAGTCAGGAAATTCTGCAGCAGCAGTGACTTTGGGAGTCTCTGTCAATGGAAAATTGTACCATGAATGCTGCTTACTGGATTGTTATCACTGTTCTGGGATCTGGATATGGCTGACCAGTCAATGAGATGGCGTCATTGTTGTTCAAAAGCTAAGACTAGAGAGCAGATCAGCAGCAGATCAAACCAAGTCCAAATGTCTTTATGCCACATCAGGAACGCCAGTAATAGCAAGGATGGTGTGGAACACCTTCTCCACCTGCTGAGTTGGTGGATACATTTTTCCATGTGAGGCGATCTGTCCCTTCAGGCAGCTGATAAGCTCCTTGTTTGAAACTCTGGGCTGATGCATCCCCAGAGATGCTGCCTTTTTTTTTTAGATTACTTACAGTGTGGAAACAGGCCCTTCGGCCCAACAAGTCCACACCGACCCGCCGAAGCGCAACCCACCCATACATATACCCCTTACCTAACACTACGGGCAATTTAGCATGGCCAATTCACCTAACCCGCACATCTTTGGACTGTGGGAGGAAACCGGAGCACCCGGAGGAAACCCACGCAGACACGGGGAGAACGTGCAAACTCCACACAGTCAGCCGCCTGAGGCGGGAATTGAACCCAGGTCCCTGGCGCTGTGAGGCAGCAGTGCTAACCACTGTGCCACCGTGCCGCCCACTAACTGTCTGAAAGCTCCTTTGGGAGATTGACACAACAGTATTGCTCAGCTTTGTGTCAAAACTCTGACAATGAACAAACTAATTACAGTAACATTTTTAATCCCAATTATGAAGGAGTATTGCTGTTTAGTACATCATAATGAAATAACCAAAAAAACAGAATCTGGAATCTCCCAGCAACAATGCTGCCCACTCAAATACCATGAGCCCCATCACACGATTACAAATGATTTCAACCAATGCTACATCGAGCCAGTTTATTCCATGTGTGAAAATATATCTCAGAGCTGTTCTTCTGTTCTCTAGAGTAGGAGCTGCCCTCTTTAAACAAGAGCATTTCACTCAGTGATTGAAATGTGATTCTTCTTACACACTGAATGTGTGCATTACTGCCGAGGTCAGCATTTATTCCCCATCCCTAATTGCCCAGGTTCTGGAGGCACATGAAGGGCATTCCTGGAGGAAGGGGACTGAGTGAACAAGATGGGTTTCCAACGATGGAGGTATCACTGATGTCACTCTTATTGTCATTCTCCATCCTCCCCAAAGGGCAACTAGGGACGAGTAATAAACACTGGCCCAGCCAGTGATGCCCACATCCCATCAATGGATAAGAATAAAGTGATAACCCTAGAGGTTCCATCTACCTTATAGCCCCTGATCTGTATTCATCAGGATCATACCCATGTGTGGGGATATATGCCTTTTCCAAACTACAATCATAACCACCAGTATCCCAAGATATATCAAGGTGAGTGCAGTTAGGACCACAGCTTGATGGGAGAGGATCTGAATTCATGGATGACAGGCTATGGGCATGTGATGGTATGGTCTGTTCCTTCACATTTACTTAAGAGTGGTCCCTGTCAATGTCCCCTCTATCTCCACAGTATTTGGGAGGAAGTTGTGATAAGCCATCCAAATACATTTTTTATCATATAATTCCGTTAATTTGGACGTTATTCTAACTTTGTCACTCGGGATAATTGGAATCCCTAGCACTGAGAGTCTCCTTGCAGCTGCCATTAAACCAGACCTCGGTGAGCTGCTGTAAATGGGGTGGATGGTAGCTCAGTTGTCAGCATTGCTGCCTCACAGCACCAGTGACACGGGTTCATTTCCAGCCTTGAGCAACTGTCTGTGTGGAGTTTGCACATTCTCCCCATGTCTGCATGGGCTTCCTCCCACAGGCCAAAGATGTGTAGGTTAGGTGAATTGGCCATTTTTAAATTGCCAATAGTGATTGGTGCATTAGGGTAAATATAGGAAAGGGGAATGGGTCTGAGTGGTTCTTTTTCAGTGTGTCGATGTGGACTTGTTGGGCTGAAGAGCCTGTTTCCATATTATTGGGAATGTAATTTAAACTGAGAGTGAAAGATACTGGGGTGGGTCTTTCCTGGAACAAATGTTTACACTGTTTGTCACAAATTTGCGATGGGGCTTTCCCTTGGCTGGCCTGTCTGAACTCCTCCCTCATCCTGTTCCTGCAGATACTGCACAGGGTGTCCCAGCAGTAATGACGGTGGGCAATAAACCTGCATTCTATGCAGTATCTACAGCACAGAGACCCAGAGATGGAGAGCAGGAGGAAGTCTGTGATTTTGCTTCTCACCATCTCTTGGAGCTTCATCTGCCTGTTATTCATCTATGTTTTAAGTTTCTTACATTATGTTATTCAAGGAGTCCATCCTGAAGATTACTCGCTTTTCCTGCATAACTTCACAAAACTTGGTTATATGCTGCAGACCCTAAGTTGGTGCACAAACAAGTTTATTTATGCAGCAACATTATCTCAGTTCAGAGTGAAGGTCACTAACACAGCAAAGGAATTCCTTGCATAATGAATAAATAAAGCTCCTTAGTGAAGCCACAGGATGGTCCTGTTGTTCCAGACATGAAACCATTTTTCGAATTCATTCATGGGATGTTGGCGTCACTGCCCAGGCCCAGTATTTCTTACCCGTCCCTAGTTGCCCCTTGAGAAGTTGGTGGTGAACTGCCTTCTTGAACCAGTATTGTCCATGTAGGTCGCCCATAATGTTGTTAGGGAAGGAATTCCAGGAATTTGACACAGGGATATATTTCCTCTTCAAGATGGTGAGCGGCTTGGAAGGCAATTTGCATAAGGTGGTGTTCCCGTGTATTTGTTGCCATTGTCCTAAATGGAAGTGGCTGTGGGTTTGGAAAGTGCTGTATGAGGATCTTTGGTGAATATCTGCACTGCATTTGTAGGTGGTACACACTGCTGCTACTGAGCATCTTTGGTGGAGGGAGTGGATATTTGTGGGTGGGGTGCCAATCAAGCAGGTTGCTTTGTCCTGGATGGTGTCAAGGTTCTTGAGTGTTTATTGGAGCTGCACTCATACAGGCAAGTGGAGAATATTCTATCACATCCTACAGAGAGTCTTTATCCCAGTGTAGAGGCAGGGTTGAGCTGGGAACCGGCAGATTCCCCATCTTAGCATAATCCAAAGGAATTGTCCAGGAAAGTTGAATTTCCTACTGGGTAAGTCCTATCAGCTTGGAACCCTCTAAGTGTCCATCAAAAATCAAATTCTTCACTGATACAGTTAAACAGACTAGTTAATCTGTCAATAATCCATGTCAAGCAACCCTATACTAATGTCCCAAATAGCTACCTATGAACGGTTTTGAAGTGAGAAATCGTGGCAGGTGATTACATGATATTATTAGAACCCACTCACCAAAGAAATGGCTGGCCTCTATTTTTCAGCATCAAGCTTCCAGTTTCTTTGGGCTGCTTATCCAATGCAGTCTCAATAGAAATTTCCTGCCATTGATTATGATGCAGTGGTTGAACCTCTCTGTTAATTAAACCAAACACCCAGAGAGTCTTGGTTCACTCTGTAATCCATTAAAATAATAGGGACAGAGAACTCCAAACTTCTAATACATTAAAAAAATTATGATTATTTTCTTAACTCTAATAGTGAACACTAAACAACAGCTGTTCACAAATCCAAGTCCCCTTCTTTTACCTACTTAGTACCTGACTCCAACTCCACAAAAATACACTGTTCCAGTTATTAAACTCGACACTTATTAAGCATTGCATTAACTTAATCTCAAGACCAAACAGGTTCCTCTGTTTTCAATCCTCCTGCTGCTGATCTCGTTGGGCTGTCTTCTTTCTTTTTTTTAATGTGAGAAGGTTTTACATGAAAAGGTACTTTGGTTGAAATTGTTTTCTAATTTCTTTGAGAGGAAGATGCGAGATGGCCATTTAGCTCTCGGGCTCAACAGCAGTTGCTCGCTATTCGATGGCAGTTGCTATCCCTCATACTTTCAAAATACCAAGTTTATATAACACCCACAACTCAATAAACTCATATAATCAGTTTCAAGGTATCAAAACAATCAACCCAAATGCCATTGGTTTCTGGTATCCTGGGCACAACTTAAACTAATTGGGTAAATTGGAAATGTGGTCAAAACAGCAGCCAAACCTCAGGGAATTGGAACATGTATCTATTTTGGAACAACTCATCTCTCAGATGGCAGCTGTTGCTGAGCTTTAAATTCAAAAAGCACTTCCTATCTTGCAGCCAATATACACTCTGTTGACTTTGGAACAATATGGATTCATTGGTTACAGTTCGAGATACAGACTGTACAGCCATCTGTACTGTCACCAAAAAAAAAGACTCACCGACACAGCAGTCACCCCTCTCCCTGACTGATCCCTACTCAAAATTGCAATTACCCCCTCCCTGACTGATCCCTAGCCAATACTGCAATATCCCCCTCCCTAACTGACCCCTAAACAACACTGTAATCTCCTCCTCCCTGACCGATCCCTACCCAACACTGCAATACCCCCCTACTTTACAGATCCCTACCCAACACTTCAATCTCCCCCTCCCTTACTGATCCCGACCCAACACTACAACGCATCCTCCCTTACAGATCCCTACCCAACACTGCAATCTCCCCCTCCCTGACTGATCCCTACCCAATATTATAATCTCCCCCCGACTGATCCCTATCCAACACTGCACCCACCCCCTCCCTGACTGATCCATACCCAATACTGCAATCACCCCCTGCCTGACTGATCCCTACCCAACACTGCAATCTCACCCTCCCAAGGAAAAAAGAATAAATCAAGAGAAAATAGGATCCTTCAAGTACCAAAGTGGACATGTGTGTGCAGAATCGCAGGAGTTATTTCACCTCTGTGTTGACCTTGGGGAAGGACACGAAGGCTTGGGAATTTGGGAAAGTTAGTGATGATCTCTTGGGGTCAGTCCATATCACAGGAGAGGATGTGTTGAATGCATTAGAATGTATGAAGGTGGATAAATCTCCTGGACCTGACCAAAAATATCCAACAGCACCTCAAGAGGCGAGACAAGTACTTGTGGGGTCCCTGCTGATCTTTTTGCCTCACCGTGAGCCACGGGTGAGGTCCCGGAAGAGTGGAGGACAGCATATGTTGTGCCCTTATTCAAGAATGGCTGCAAAGATAAACCTGGGAACTATAGATCAGTAAACCTAACATCTGTGCTAAGTAAGTTACTTGAGAAGATTCTGGGAGATGAGATATACATGCATTTGGAAATACAAGATTTGATTGGGAGTAGTCAGCACAGCCTTGTGCACGGGAGACCATGCCTCACAAATTTGTCAGCGTTCTGTATTGAAGTGATCAGGAGGTTTGACGAGGGCAGGCCAGTACATGTAGACTCTACAGATTTCAGGAAGGCCTTTGATAAGGTTCCACATGGTACCTTGTTCTGGAAGGTTAGATCACATGGAATCCAGGGGGCGTTGGCAAACTGAGTACACAATTGGCTTGATGGTAGGAAGCAGAGGGTAATGGTCAGACTGAGGGCCTGTGACTAGTGGCGTGCCTCAGCGGTCATAGAATCATAGAATCATAGAATCACACCTCTCTGGAAACAGGCCCTTCGGCCCAACAAGTCCACTGGCCCTCTGAAGATTATTTCACTCAAACCCATTTCCCGACTTTATTACTCTACATTTACCCCTGACTAATGCAACTTACTTACACATCCATGAACATACTCGGCAATTGAGCATTGCCAATTCACTTGACCTGCAGATCTTTGGATTGTGGGAGGAAACCGGTGCGCCCAGATGAAACCCACACAGACGTGGGGAGAATGTACAAACTCAGTTGGTGTGGCATGGTGGCTCAGTGGTTGGCACTCCTGCCTCACAGCACCAGGGACTCGGGTTCGACCCCAGCCTCGGGTGACTCTGTGGAGTTTGCACATTCTCCCTGTGTCTGCCTGGGTTTCCTTCGGGTGCTCCGGTTTCCTCCCCATTCCAAAAATGCGCTGGTCAGATGAATTGGCCAGGCTAAATTGCCCATAGTGCTAGGTGCATTCATTAAGGGTAAATGTTGGGTAGGGAGAACGGCTCTGGGTGGGTTACTCTTCAGCAAGTCGGTGTTGTTTGTTGGGCCAAATGGCCTGTTTTCATACTATCGGAGATCTAACTCTAACAGGATCTAACCCACACAGACCATCCTGTGAGGTAGAAATTGACCCCAGGTCCACGGTGCTGTAAGGCAGCCGTGCTAACCACTGAACCATTGTGTCACTGAGCTGGTCAGTGCTAGGCCCATTACTGTTTGTTATCTATATCAATGATTTGGACGAGGATGTTTAAGGCATGATTAGTAAGTTTGCAGATTACACATAAGACAAATGAAGACAGGGGTTTCACGGTGAATGGTAGGACCTGAAGGAGTATAGTGGAACAGAGGGACCTTGGATTCCAGGAGCACAGCTGTCTGAACTCAGGGAGACAGGGCAGTGAAGAAGGCTTTTTGCACACTGGGCCCTTCATCAGTCAGGGCATGGAATATCGAAGTTGGGAAGTTCTGTTGTAATTGTGCAGGATGTTAGTGAGGCCACACTTGGAATATTGTGTTCAGTTTTGCCCACCTTGCTATAGGAAGGATGTTATTAAACTGGAAAAAGTGCTGAAGAAATTTGCAAGTATGTTGCCAGAACTCAACTAGAGTTATAGAGAGAGGTTAGACAAGCAAGGACATTTTCTTTAGTGTGTAGGAGACTGGGGGTGGTCCTTATAGAGATGTATAAGATCATGGGTGACATGGATAGGGTGAATGCACTCAGTCTTTATCCAAGGCTTGGGGAATCTAGGATAAAAGGGCATCAGTTTAAGGTGAAAGGGGAAAGATTAAAAGTGAACCTGAGGGACAACGCTTTTACCCAGACGGTGCTACACATACGGAATGAACTACCAGTGGAAGTGGTCGAGGAGGATACATTTAATAACATTTAAAAGGCACTTGGACAAATACATGGAGAGGAACGTATTGAAAGGATATAGGCCAAGTGCAGGGAAACAGGGTTAGTGTGGACGGACCAGTTTGGGCCAAAGAGCCTGTCTCCATGCTGTAGAACTCTATGACTCTATGAATGTACCCAGGTGTCCCATAATACAGAAGCAGCCAAAGCAATAGGGACACGAGCCAGTACAAATGTGAAACAGTCCTGCAGAATTTGGCAGGAAGCCAACCCGGCCTTGCAGTGAGGGATTCCTGGCACAGGAGCTGAGGTGAGATGCCCATAGAGAACTGGGGAAGGAAGCTGGAAAGCTCACTCCACTGCCGTTGGTCTGGAGGACCCCCGGCTGGGATAAGGCAGCTGGGATCCAGTCACCCCAGGGAAACCTACAGGCTGTGACCGAGGTAGGTCTCCTACACAATGAGCAGGACAGAAGGTTGCAGGAAAACCTCACCCAAATGGGATTACTCCAGTTACAATTGGGAAGAGCCCATTCCAGTGAAAGTAGGGCCTCTGAGGATGGGGAGGCACCCTCAGGTTACACGGACAATCTGGAAGGACAGTGTATGAGCTCCAAGCAGCTGCATATGTCCTGTACACCTGCAACATGGAACAACACACATCAGGCCCCAGTACGAGGTGCCAGGAGCAAATACAATCCCTAGGGAACTAGGACTCCTCCCAGAATGGGACAAAATGTGCCTTTGGGGTTCTCCCTCCCCAGGGAGATAACGACAGTCCCCACGCTGACACATCCACACCCACTCACAGATGGGGACTCCCACTGCCTTTCTCCCAGGGCACTGCACCTTTTGCCCCCAGCCCTGAGCCACAGCCGAACTCAGATTCCATGAACCCTGTGGTTACCCAGTGTCAAACAGCTGATGGTCTCACTCCGTACACAACAGCCATTCCAGGCACCGAGCTGGTGGGCAGTACCAAAACGATCCCGTCTCTGACCCAGATACATGTTTGGATGAGATTGACCGACATGTGGATGCTGAGGAGCAAACCAAATTAATTGCCATGTGCCTTAGTCCAGCAGGCCATTCAGCCCTCCCTGAGGGCCAACAGCTCGGGAGGGGCATCCATGATGTGATGAAGTCAGCAGTCCTCACTGCTCGAGGGCAGGATAAGGCAGACCCTGCAGAGGCGCTACATAACTGCAGAACAACAGCCAGTGGAATGCCCCTTCCCTCCCTCTGTCAGCTTCACCCGGAGACTCTGGGTCCAATTTGTCTGGATGTTTGGGGATATGACCTGCATCTCTCTTAGTGATGAGAAACTGGGCCTGACCCTTTGTCTCCCATGTCTCAGAAAGGAGGAGGGACACCTGGGATTCGACCCCTCAGACGCCCCTGTAATGAGACCTGGGCCCTCTGCTAATTAATTGCTGAACAGGAAATAGACTTAACAGGTTTCCACATTGTGTTACAGAAGCTCAGGTATCACGGGCGATTGGTGGGGTTTCCCCGAGAACGGGTGTATGGTAGTGAGATACTGAGCACACAGCCTGGACAAGGGGTCAGAGTTCAGACAGTGATATCCCAGGAAGCCCAACCAGGGAGA
Source organism: Hemiscyllium ocellatum (assembly GCF_020745735.1). NCBI lineage: Eukaryota > Metazoa > Chordata > Chondrichthyes > Orectolobiformes > Hemiscylliidae > Hemiscyllium > Hemiscyllium ocellatum. The sequence continues at coordinate 125,276 of NW_026867458.1, read as the reverse complement.
ATTCCTCAGAAACAAAATTTAAAACGGACTGAGACCAGAAGGGAAGGCTCCTCCCCCACACACACCAGGCCCTCACAATCGACTAGTCATTGAGCTCACAGGGAATACCTTGTTCAATAACAAACTGACACTAATCATAATGAATGCATCAGGGATACAGTAACCAGAGTGGCGTCCTTCCCCATTAAAATGATTATGTTCCTACCTGATAATGGGATAAGGGACAGGGAAAACCCGGAACAGCAATTAGCAGATGAAAGAAAAGGGAACTCCTTAATGATTTAGCCACAGTATCTGAGTCCACTCCCAGGGCTGGAGTGTTACCGGTCAGTATGCTGACTTGGCTAATTTGGAGAATAAACTCAGGATCCTGACCCAACAGCTCTCTAATGAGCCTGAGAAAGACTGAACACAGAAAACCCAGAGGAGACCATGGGACAACTAGTGGAGAATCAGGCTAACCATCACTTAGTGACCAGACTGGAGGGTCACACCAACACGATTAACCAGATCATCCAGGGCCCAATCAGAGATGACGGTGAGCAGTAAAACCACACCCTGTGCAGTAACGGGATGATGGAACAGCTGAGGGAGGAGCTCAGGCAGGCCAGCCAAGGGAAAGTGCCATCCTGGGTTAGTGACAAACAGCATCAATATTTGTTCCAGGAGAACACCCACACTAACATCTCTCACTGTGAGTGACAGCAGCTCACCAAGGGCTGGGTTACTAACAGCTGTAAGGACACTCCCCGTGGGACACCTGGGCTTGGTATGAGGGATTCCACTTGTGAGAAACAAAGCTCACTCACTGCAATAATTACAGTCCGAGACAAGATCTGAATCAGCAGAACTCTTTATTTCACACTTGCAAGTGGGTGTGATGTCCACAAGGCAGGGACAAAACACACCGAATTCAACAAATACTCGGTATTTATACAATTTGGTTACCACATATTTTTTCCTTATTTCATTGTGTCCCTGCCCCCCCTGTTTACATCCTCCACTGCCCTGAGACCCTCCTGCTTATCTCATGTCTTATCCGGTCTTGTCTGTGAAAAACATGCTCATTCCTGTTCTCAGGCTATTTGCCCCTCATCCTGCCTTTTCACGGCATCCTGTCACAAAGCCCTTCTAAATGGGGTTACCATTTGTTACATCCTTAGCAAACCAATTAGCATTTCCTCCACAGAGTTCACATTCTTGTTGACTCAGCTCCTGGCTGAAACAATTGCGCACTGATGTGAGTTATATAATGAATTTTAGAATTGCAGAAGAAACATAAATTTCCTATATCCCACAATTTCCCCTTTTTCTTTCTTTACCATTTGTTACCTTCTGCATTTTGTTCTATTAAGCATTGCTCCCAAAATTCGCAAGCATCATTCCGGATATTTCATCCATCTTGGTCTCACTCATCTCCTCAATATTTAGTTGATAAAGCTCTTCTGTCAGATTTCCTTTTAAGGGCATCTGTTTCATTAAGGCTGTGTCAATCAGTCTTTGAGTGAGCCCTTGTATGCAGGGTATGATACAACAGCTTCCTCCTAACATCACACACACACACCCTTTTTCTGTTAAAATCATATCAAGGGCCATTCTGTTTTCCCATGCCATCCTACTTGTCACATCAAGCTGGTCTGATATTCCTTTAACCGCATCCCTTGTATAATTTATAAATCACTGTTGATTATAGAAAATATAATTTATCCAATCTACATTTTTATTAATTTTTACCCACCAAACGAGAGCTGACTCAAAGCCTGCTGCAATCTGGTTATGAGCCTTGAACTCATCGGGTACCCCCCTAGGGACCCCTACCTAATCGAGATAAATCCTGTCATCGAAAGAGTGTCTAACAATGATCTCTTACCCCTTCCCTGTTTCCCTACTATCTTTTCCTTCTCAAATGCCAGGGTAAATGGAATTGCCAATTGTACAACTGAACATATCCCTCTCCAATCCGGAGGTAGGGTGGGTCTCAATATTTTGCCTCCACAGTACCACCACAGATCCGCTCGGGGAACCTTTAGTGCTGAGTAGTTCCCTTCTTTCTTCGTTTCGGTAACATTTTTAATCTCTGTACACAATTTCAGCTCCTCCAAATCTCGAGACCGACTTGTACCTCGTCTACACGCACACAACGTGTGGTTTCCAACTGCAGCGGAAAATGCGGGGATAACTTGTACATCTTTCTTCTCCAAGGGAGGGAACATCAGAGATAGGGAGGTACAATTCCTATCATTCCATGCAGTCTCATCCTGATACAGGGCTATCATACATTTCATGCCCTGCCTGTCTCGCTTCCACCCAAGCGGAAAGGGAACCACCTGGGCCACTGGCCTACCGGAGGCACATGCATAGCAATTGCTTTTGTTCAGACCTTTTACAGTATACTTTACCCATTCAACCCAGGCATTTGCATCCCTGTACCCAGTTTCTATTTCAAGAGTCTGTTTCAAGTCCTTTACCTCTATGATTTTTACTACTTAAGGATCAGTGGGAGGGGTGAAAGGTTGTATCTCATTATCTAGTAATTTCGCCCGTTTTCCCTGTCCTACACTAATTTGAAAACAACAGCCCATGAAATGTTTCCCATGTGCTTTCATTTCTATCCCAAATGTTTCATTTAATTGTATCGCATAGGTGCCCCTGCCCAGAATTGCTTCGTGCCATGTGGTTTTCTTTATTGTCAGGTATATTGGGTTACACTTTTTATCGGGACAATCACGAGCTGGTTGGAAGGGAGTCCAGTGTACTGTGACGAGACTATTATACCAAGTACCATCCCCAAGGCCATCCCCAAGGACTTAAGATGTATCTCTGAACTGCGGTACTGTCTCTGAATATCTACATCCCCACAATTGACTAAGCTGCATGCATCAGCATATATTACTTGCGGATTATCAGACTCAGGAAACATTTATAATACATATTGTTGGGTCTGGACTGCCGACCCCGTGCTCGTTTCAGAGGAATGAGACACTAGGCCAGATTCAAAGGGTACAAAGACTTCTTTATTCCGAGAGCGAATTGTACAGTGAGCGGCTTCGCTCACCGGAGAAGGTGCGCGTTCTCAATTCCCTCGCGGACCCGACGATATTTTAAACCCCGCTCCTCTGAGTGTCCAGTTCCACCTTCCTCATCAGGCTTCCTCGTTGGTCCATTCGGTTGTGTGCGAGTGGACCTGGACTCTCATTGGCCATACTGAGGTGCCTGTCAAAACCCTTACTATACCTGTCGAACCCCTACTGTGTTTGTATAATGATTCAGCCCTCATGGGTCCGGTAGTTTCCGTCTCAGTAATTAGTAGTCCATTGTTTAGTCAGTTAAGTTCATTAGTATGCGTCTCTCTGCCTAGGCGTATTCCCTGACTGAGACAATAGTTCTACAAAGGTTGATCAACAGTCATTATAACTTATCGCTGGTGTCAATGGGGATTCACGTCATCGGGGACATCGGCATTTAATTTATCCATGCTCTGTTTCGATGGTATAATTTACACCTTTCAACTATTACCGGTTTTCCTTTGTTGGTTTTGAATTCCCAGGTTCTGGCTGACCTGATCTAATCTTCAGGGAATGTGGTCCCAGACAGACAGTCTTGCAATTGTTAGTTTCCCTGCATGGCTGTGTTTAACCCTTTAGGGACTGAATCTGTCAATGTCTGCTGTAGTACTAATAGCACATTGTTTAACCCCAACCTAAGGCACCCCAGTACTGAATTACCCTGGCGCCCCAACATTATGAAAAGGATATTTGACAAAATCCCAATACTAAGAGGGCTAACATCATAACTCTAAACAGTCCCAGTACCTTAACCATCATGCTGAAGCACAAAACAACTTAATATGCAATCCTACAGAAATAATCCCGCGCTCGCATCGCCACTGTATAATCAGTTACTCAAAGTCTCTTTAGTCTGAGTTTCAGTGGACCTTGTGTTGATTCGGCTGTCCAGACTTCTTCCTCAACTGGAGATTCCACTGGCCCTTTGATCCGAGTGTAGTGAGTCCAGCCTTTCTCCACCGTCCTTATTGCCATTTCAGTCGTTAAAAGAGCCTGGTACGGCCCTTCCCAGTCCGGCTGCAATTTAGTCTCTGTCCATGATTTTACCAAGACCCAATCTCCCGGCTGGATGGGATGAATGGTGAATTCTAGGGGTGGAGTTTGTGCCAATAAACCCTGTTTCCCTGAGGAAAGACAAAGTGGAGGACAAGCCCAGTATATACTTCAGGAACAAATCTTTAGTTTCGGGAATTGGCAATTCTCCATTCGTTCCCAGATAAGGTAATCCAAATAAGATTTCATAGGGGGATAGTCCCAAATCTTTCCTTGGGGCTGTTCGTACTCGCAAAAGAGCTATAGGTAAACATTTGGTCCAAGGGAGTCTGGTTTTTATTATCAATTTAGAGAGCTGTCGTTTGAGTGTTTCCAATATTGTTTTAGACACCCCACTCGCAGCGGCAGTAGCTAGCGGGGTATGCCTCAACCCAACCGGATAAATGATCTACTCTGACCAACATATATTTTAGTCTCCCTACCCTGGGTAACTCAGTATAATCTACTTGTATACTCTGGAAGGGTCTCAATCCTGGGCCTCTTCCTCCCGGGGTCTGTTTTCTCAAGACTTTTTTTTATTTACCTTTCTGTAGATTATCACTTGTTTATTCCTTTACATCCATATTCCCTAAGAACTAAATCACACATTGCTTGTACTCCCCAATGACTGCCTTGGTGTAGGACAGCCATAATCTCTCGCATCATCATTTTGTTCAACATTTGTCCAAATAAATTCAGGGATTCTGTAAACCCCTGGGGAGCACAGTCCACCAGTATTGCTGTGTCCGTCCTGTCTTGGGGTCTTCCCATTCAAAGGTGAACAAATTCCTACTTTCCTCCACCAAGGGACAAGCCCAAAAGGCATCCTTTAAATCTGTCACACTAAACCATTTGTGGTCATGAGGGATCTTACTCAGTCTATAATCAGTCCCTCAATTACTGGCTGCAGTCCTCGTTTACCCTCTATGGAAATGGGATATTGTCGCTCACAGACAATGTCCCCTTTCCTTTCTAAATTTACTTCAAGGGGAGGGATCTGTAGTTCTCCACGATTCCCTTCCCTAGCTCATACAATAGGGTCTATCTCTCTCTCCATATCCTCTGTCAACATTGTCATTTATACAACTAATTCTTTTCCTGAATTCCAATCTCCAGTCCTAAGAGGATAATTAAATCTCTCCCTAATAAGTTACTTCCTATATCGGGGATATACAACAATTCCCCTGTGACCCTGTCCTTAGGACCTTCTATCATCATAGGTTCAAATACTGGGACAGTAAATCCCTCATCTTTCACCCCAGAAACAGTAATTGATCGTGTCGACATTTCTACTTTCTCCGGTTTAAAATTCAGCGATGACCGTGCTGCCCCCGTATCTACTAGGAAGACTACCTCTTCCCTACAGGGTCCCATCTTCAAGTTTATCAAGGGTTCCTGGTGGGTCCCCGAGGGCAGGAACCCTTGACACCCCTATTCATTATCAAAATTCATAAGCGGAATGGCCCTTGCTTCCCTTTGTAGATCAGGACACTCCCGCCTAAAATGTCCTATCTTTCCACAATAATAGCATCCTGCCTGTGGAGACCCCCATCTCTGCCCCTGTCACTCGAACCCTCTATCAAATGCTCCCCCTTGTCCTCTCCCTCTCCCCTTTCCTCTCTGCCCTACGTGCTGTCACCCGCTGCTCCGGTTGCTCACTATTGGTTCCATTCTTCTCTTAATTACCTCATCAACCGCAGCTACCATCATTTTCGCCGTCTGTTTCTGTCTTTCGTCCTCTCTCTTTACAAACACTTTCTGTGCCTCTCTTAACAATTCATCTAATGGTTTTTCACTCCACCCTTCTATCTTCTGTATCTTTCTTTGTCTGTCTGGCCATGCCTTTGTTACAAAATGTACTTTCAAAACACCCTGTGCCATTGGTCCTCACGGTTCATTCCAGAATATTTCCACATTGAGTCTCTTAATCTCTGCAAGAAAGCTGAGGGAGTCTCATCTTTCTCCTGACTAACTTCAAAGGCTTTAGTCAGATTCTGCGACTTTGGAACTGCCTCTCTTATTCCTTTTAGAATCAGGTCTTTCAATTCTCTCAATTCTTCTCTATGCTCCGGGTTTTGATTTTCCCACTAGGGGTCTCTGAGGGGAAACTTCATCTCTCCCTGTCCAGCATCCCCATATAAGTCCCCTTTCCTCCCCAGTAAATAGTATATTCAAAATAGACATTAACTCAGCCCATGTATACAGGCTGGACCCCAAAAATTGATCAATTTGTTCAGACAATCCTACCGGATCCTCAACCAGGAACGTCACTTCCTTTTTAAATGTTCTGACCTCCCCACTGGTGAGGGTGGGAGGGGGGGGGCACTCACAAACCCAATCTCTTTGTCCCCTATTGGTACCTCCTGAAGGGGACAAGTCATTACGTTCTTCCCCTTTTTCTTTTGTTTTGCCCCCTTAGGCTTTGATTTAGGTCCTCTGGAGGCCTCCTCTATGTCTACTTTAGCTTCTCTTTCTTCTGCCGAGGAGTGAAGGTCAGGAACAACAACATCCCCGTCCACCGCCCCTTTGTCCTCCTCTTGTGAGTCATCTGTTCCCTGTCCCTGTCTGTGTGTCTGTCTCCCCTCCTCCCCCATCTTCACCTAATCTGACTCTATGGTACGGGGGGGGCAAACAGCTAAGAGGATCCCAGGGACTGGGTGGGGCAGAGGGGGAATCCTTTGTCTTCACTACCAGCATTCCCAAACTGCCTCTCCAACAGGACGCATAGTCCACCTCCTGTTGGCTAAAAGGTTGCTTTGCATGCACATACAACTCTAAATACTGACATACCCAATCCTCGTCTGAACCGTACTTTGGCCAGAAGACGGCAAGGTGAAAATGGATTCCTTAGTCCATACAAAGCAATAATATTTAATCATTTTCTTTTTATCCTTTACCTTTGTACAAGTATTGCGTGTCCATTCACGCAACATCCTCCCCAACGGACTTTCAGGAGGTATACTGCAAGGGACCCTGCCTCCTCTTTCATTGCCTTGTTATCCCCAGAGGCTTGTTTCCTTACCCACGGCACAATCCATACTGAGTTCCTTCGTTAGTCCCTTACTAACTACTAAAACTCATTCCCGGCCACCAAGGCAGTACTTAAAAGTCAGTTTTCTTACCTTGGTCTGGGCACAGAGTTGCCTGGCCCTTTTCTGCCGTATATTCTATCAACTGCCTGTCACTGTCTGATTCAGATGCCTCTCTTGTGGGATTCGTACCAGTCGCCCAAGGGAGCGGACCAAAAAGGGAGATGAGACCGCTCCTCAATGGGGAACGGGACATGTCTTCCCAGTGTCCAGGGCCAGCCACTCCCCCCGGCGATGGAAGAACATCCCGGACAGCCCCATGTTGGGCGCCAATTGTGAGAAGCAAAGCTCACTCACTGCAACAATTACAGTCCGAGACAAGATCTGAATCAGCAGAGCTCTTTATTTCACACTTGCAAGTGGGTGTGATGTCCACAAGGCAGGGACAAAACACACACCAAATTCAACAAATACTCGATATTTATATAATTTGGTTACCACATATTTTTTCCTTATTTCATTGTGTTCCCCGCCCCGTAATGAATTTCGAATTGCAGAAGAAACATAAATTTCCTATATCCCATACACTTAACCCAAATGACAAAGTTAGGATGAAGTCCAAATTATTGGAGTTGTATAAAAAAGGTGTTAGGATGGGCTACCATGATTCCGTCCCACATACTGTGGAGATAGAGGGAACCGGGACCACCCCTAAGTAAATGTGAAGGAACAGGCCATACTATCACATGCCCATAGCCTGTCATCCATGAATTTGGTTCCTCTTACAACAAGCTGTGGTCCTAACTGCACTCACCTTGATATATCTTGGGGTTATGATTGCAGGTTGCAACAGACGGGTACCATCATTATGCATAATGCTTGGACACACGCACAGGGGCTGGAAGGCTGATAGAATTCTCAGGGAATTCTAATCAGGAGGGAATTCCAGGATTTTGAGCCATCAGGTCTCATTCACTTGTATTTATTCCGATCACTGCCTATGCATCACAATTCTGTACGTATTATTGGAATGATATATATTTTGTAGAAGCAGTTAGGAGAGCCACAGTCACTCACTGGTTAGCACTGTTGCCTCACAGCGCCAGAGACCTGGGTTCGATTCCACCTTTGAGTGACTGTCTGTGTGGAGTTTGCACGTTCTCCCCGCATCTGCATGTGTTTCCTCCCACAGTCCAAAGATGTGCGTGTTAGACAAATTGGCCATGTTAAATTGCCCATAGATTCTAGGGATATTCAGGCAAGCTGGAATAGCCATGTCTGAAAATGTGTTGCTGGAAAAGCGCAGCAGGTCAGGCAGCATCCAAGGAGCAGGAGAATCGACGTTTCGGGCATGAGCCCTTCTTCAGGAATGAGGAAAGTGTGCCAAGCGGGCTAAGATAAAAGGTAGGGAGGAGGGACTCGGGAGAGGGGCATTAGAAACGCGAAAGTTGGAAAAAGGTTAAGGTGAGGGTGATAAGGTGAGGGTGATAGGCCGGAGTGGAGGTGGGGGCGGAGAGGTCAGGAAGAAGATTGCAGGTTAGGAAGGTGGTGCTGAGTTCGAGGGTTGGGACTGAGACAAGTTGGGGGCAGGGGAAATGAGGAAACTGGAGAAATCTGAGTTCATCCCTTGTAGTTGGAGAGTGCCTAGGTGGAAGATGAGGCGCTCTTCCTCCAGCTGTCGTGTTGCTATGGTCTGGCAATGGAGGAGTCCAAGGACCTGCATGTCCTTTGTGGAGTGATTGGGTTGGTTGATCCACGTGTCCCAGAGGTGTTCTCTGAAGCGTTCCGCAAGTAGGCGGCCTGTCTCCCCAGTATAGAGGAGGCCACATTGGGTGCAGCAGATGCAGTAAATGATGTGTGTGGAAGTGCAGGTGAATTTGTGGTGGATATGGAAAGATCCCTTGGGGCCTTGGGGGGAAGTAAGGGGGGAGGTGTGGGCGCAAGTTTTGCATTTCTTGCGGTTGCAGGGGAAGGTGCCGGGAGTGGAGGTTGGGTTAGTGGGGGCTGTGGGCCTGACGAGGGAGTCACGGAAGGAGTGGTCTGATTCAGAACGCTGATAGGGGAGGGGAGGGAAATATATCCCTGGTGGTGGGGTCCGTTTGGAGGTGGCGGAAATGACGACGGATGATACGATGTATATGGAGATTGGTGCGGTGGTAGGTGAGAACCAGTGGGGTTCTGTCCTGCTGGCGATTGGAGGGGCGGGGCTCAAGGGCGGAGGAGCGGGAAGTGGAGGCGATGCGGTGGAGAGCATATTCAATCATGTCTGGGGGGAAATTGCGGTCTTTGAAGAAGGAGGCCATCTGGGCTGTACGGTATTGGAACTGGTCCTCCTGGGAGCAGATGCAGCGGAGACGAAGGAATTGGGAATATGGGATGGTGTTTTTACAGGAGGCAGGGTGGGAGGAGGTGTAACCTAGGTAGCATTGCGAGTCAGTCGGTGGGACCCGCCCCTCCAATCGCCACCAGGATAGAACCCCACTGGTTCTCACCTACCATCCCACCAACCTCCATATACACAGTATCATCCATCGTCATCTCCGCCACCTCCAAACGGACCCCACCACCAGGGATATATTTCCCTTCCCTCCCCTATCAGCATTCCGAACAGACCACTCCTTCCGTGACTCCCTCGTCAGGTCCACACCCCCCACCAACCCAGCCTCCACTCCCGGCACCCTCCCATGCAACCGCAAGAAATGTAATACTTGCGCCCACACCTCCCACCTTACTTCCCTTCAAGGCCCCAAGGGATCCTTCCATATCCACCACAACTTCACCTGCACATCCACACACATCATCTATTGCATCCGCTGCACCCGATGTGGCCTCCTCTATATTGGGGAGATAGGCTTCAGAGAACACCTCTGGGACACCCGGACCAACCCACCTAACCATATGCCCGAAACGTCGAATCTCCTGTTCCTTGGATGCTGCCTGACCTGCTGCACTTTTCCAGCAACACATTTTCAGCTCTGATCTCCAGCATCTGCAGACCTCACTTTCTCCTCAACCATCCCGTGGCTCAACACTTCAACTCCCCCTCCCACTCCACCAAGGACATGCAGGTCCTTGGACTCCTCCATCACCAGACCATATCAATATGATGGCTGGAGGAAGAGCGCCTCATCTTCCGCCTAGGAACCCTCCAACCACAAGGGATAAACTCAGATGTCTCCAGTTTCCTCATTTCCCCTCCCCCCACCTTGTCTCAGCCCCAACCCTCGAACTCAGCACCGCCTTCCTAACCTGCAATCTTCTTCCTGACCTCTCTGGCCCCACCCCACTCCGGCCTATCACCCTGACCTTGACCTCCTTCCAACTGTCACATTCCCAACACCCCTCCCCCAAGTCCCTCCTCCCTACCTTTTATCTTAGCCTGCTTGGCACACTTTCCTCATTCCTGAAGAAGGGCTCATGCCCGAAACATCGATTCTCCTGCTCCTTGGATGCTGCCTGAGCTGCTGCGCTTTTCCAGCAACACATTTTCAGGTCTGGTCTGCAGCATCTGCAGTCCACACTTTCTCCTGGAATAGCCATGGGAAATGCAGGATGTCAGGGATATCATTGGGGGGGAATCTAATTTGGATTCTCTACAGAGGGTCATTGTGGACTCGATGGGCTGAAGGGCCTATTTCTGCTGTGTAGGGATTCTATGATTCATTTCTTTGATATCACTTATCAGCCATACGATGATAGGTTTGACCAATGTACACAATGGCTTTCGGCCAGACAGCTGGCTATTCTGACAACAAGCATAACCAGTGTTTAAAATCCGGTTTGCAATTCATTGTATAAGCTTCTTTCCATGTAAGTGGATGAGTTGGGGGAAATGTCACAACCTCCTGGTTAAAACACAGATAGACAGCCAAGGTCTATTGGCCAAATAAATCTCCCAAATCCCAAACCCGCACAGCAGCCAAGTGGGAATGGAAAAGGCAACAAAGGGCAGACATATGTCTCCACCAAACAGAGGAGCGCCCAGACAGGAAAACACCGGGTCCTGCTACAGAAAGAAACAAACAGGAACAAACCATCCAAATGATTGGAAATGCTTCAAACAATCAGCCGGTTCTCCTAATTGGCGAGAACTCAGAAAGTTCCGGAAAACCATCCAGAAATGAACACAAACAGGATTTACCTGCAGACTGATGTCTTGAATCGTCTGGAGGCCTTCTGAGGAGACCAGCATGGCAAGGGACAGACAGACAGACAGACAGAGAGAGAGAGAGAGAGAAAGCAGCTTCACAGACCCAAAGACAGAACCAGAGAGGGAGAGATAGAAACACGGGTTGAAGCGAACCCCAGAAGCATGGGAGAGAGGGAGTGTGAAAAACCATTGAGAGAGAGAGAGAGCTGGAACCAGCTGGAATAATGAGTGTCCCCCCTTCAGTCTGTCCATGCTTTAACTCCTGTTTGTCTCAGTCTGACCCTCCTTCTCTCCCTCTCTCTGTCCTTCTCTCTCTGCCTGTCTCTCTCTCTCTCACTCACTCTGCCTTTTTCTCACCCTCTCCCTCTCTCGCTCTCTGCCCATCTTTCTCTCATCACCATTCCCACTCTCTCCCTCTCTCTCTCTTTTTCTCACCCTCCCTTTCTCTTTTTTCCCTATTTCAGATCTGAAAGTGCTCACCCAATTTTGAACCCCCTCAAAAATATTTTGCCCCCATTTTCTCTCTCTCTCCCAAGTTTATTCCCTTACCCAAATATCTTCCCTCCCAAATAATTGCCTCACCAACAGTGCCCCCCTCAAATATTTTGCTGCCCCCAACATTGCTGGGAGCCCCACTCCGTGGGGCAGAGGGAAATGAGTGGAAAAGTGTGGAGCTGGAACAGCCCAGCAGGTCAGGCCTGACCCATCGACTCTCCTGGCTGACCTGCTGTGCTTCCCCAGCTCCACACCCTGTAACTCTGACTCTCCAACATCTGCAGTCCTCACTTTCTCACACCGGTAAATGAGTCTGGGTTGACTGTCTGGCCTGTGACTGTTTTAATGCACAGCAAGATCCCAGTCACAGAATTACAGAAGGCTTGGATCCAGATGGAAATCCTTTCTGCCCATCATCCCCCGCTCCCCCATTAAATGATCCTGGTCCTGTTCAGGATCCTCAGGATTGGCTCCTGAATGGCCTCATTGACTATCCTTCCTGTGGAGACCTCTTCTCTGCCCTGTCTCAGACTTTGCATCACAGGCTATCCCTCCCTCCATCTCTCTCTGACAACAGCCCCTCCTTTCTCCACAAACCCCAAATCTCCATCAAACACTCCCCCTGGTTCTGGCTGTCCTACTCACTCCTTGTCTCCCACTCTCCTCCTTCCCCATGCAGACTCACAGCCCCTGGGCTGGAGGACATGGTGCAGAGACTAACTCGCCTTTTGACTGACTGCTGTCATGCACAGTGAGATCCCACTCTGAAACCATCGCCAGTCATACACACTGTCCTTCTCCCTCCATATATGTCTCTCTCTCTCTCTCTCTCTCTCTCTCTCTCCCTCTCTCTCACTCTGTCCTTCTCTCACTCTCTCCGTCTCCCTGACTCTCACTGCCCATCTCTCTCTCTCCCCACTTTCTCCATCTCCACTTTCTCCATGTCTCTCTCTCTTTTTGTCACTCTCCCTTTCTCTTTTTCTCTATTTCAGACTCACTCAGAAAAGTACTCCATGTTCCTTCCACTCACCCCCTCCCCACAGTCGGGGTAAATCCTGGGAGAGACCAGGCACTGAGGCAAACTCTTCCCATTGCCCCTTCCCCAGTCACTGGGACAGAGCAGAGGGTCCAGGGAGAAAGAGGGAGAGAAACTACAGGACTGAAAGAGAGATGGACTGACAGACAGTGAGAGGGAGGGAGAGAACAAACGAAAGACAAGCAGGCAGAAAGAGGAAGAGAAAGTGAGAAGAACTGAGAGAGCAGGAGACAGAGAGAGAGAGTGAAACCCCCTGGAAGAGAAATACAATGTCAGACAGATACAACATGAAAATGAGAGAGAAAGGCAGGAAGAGAAGGTCAGACAGACAGCAAGATAGAAACCCCAGGGAGAGATATAGGACAGAGAGAGAGAGAGAGAGAGAGAGAGAAAGTTGCAACAGCAGAGAGATAGAGCTGAGAGAGTTGGGTGATGGTGGGGGAGGGGGTGGTGGAGCTGCTGCGATGCAGTGAGAATGATGTACAGGCAAGAAAAGCAAGATCCCACAGAGCTGAGAGAAAGATGCAGAGAGAGATGAGCAAGGTGTTGGTTTTGTGAAAGACTAAATGATTAAACATTCCTGAAAAACCTGGTGAGGTGACAAAGGGGGAAGGGAATCTACTGGGAAATGTAAACAGGGCAGAGATGTGAAGGATGTTGAGAGATAGGGATTGAAGGAAAGACATGGGAGAGAGAACTGGGAATACAGAAATAGACATGAGAGCTGCAGTGAGAGACGGAAGCAGTGAAATCTGTGGGATCAGACCCCTCTCTAGCATTTTGCTCCTTTGTCTCTTCCCAGTCCAGAGCTCGCTCCTTGTGGCAAAATTCCCACAGACAGCCTGAATCCCACAATTCGTGTGTGTGTGTGTGTGTGTGTGTGTGTGTGTCATAGAACATAGAAAAATACAGCGCAGTATAGGCCCTTCGGCCCTCGATGTTGCACCGATCCAAGCCCACCTAACCTACACTAGCCCACTATCCTCCATATGCCTGTCCAATGCCCGTTTAAATGCCCATAAAGTGGGAGAGTCCACCACTGTTACTGGCAGGGCATTCCATGAACTCACGACTCGCTAGTAAAGAATCTACCCCTAACATCTGTTCTATACCTACCATCCCTTAATTTAAAGCTATGCCCCCTCGTAATATCTGACTCCATACGTGGAAAAAGGTTCTCATGTTCAACCCTATCTAAACCCCTAATCATCTTGTACACCTCTATCAAGTCACCCCTAAATCTTCTTTTCTCCAATGAAAACAGCCCCAAGTGCCTCAGCCTTTCCTCATACGATCTTCCTACCATACCAGGCAACATCCTGGTAAACCTCCTCTGCACCCGTTCCAGTGCCTCCACATCCTTCCTATGTGTCTGTGTGTGTCTGTGTGTCAGTGTCTGTGTGTGTGTGTGTGTGTGTGTGTGTGCGTGTGTGTGTGTGTGTCTGTGTGTGTCTGTGTGTGTCTGTGTCTGTGTCTGTGTGTGTGTGTGTGTCTGTGTGTCTGTGTGTCTGTGTGTGTCTGTGTCTCAGTGTGTGTCTGTGTGTGTGTGTGTGTGTGTGTGTCTCAGTGTGTGTCTGTGTGTGTGTGTTCGCTCGCTTTCTCTGATGATTCTTCATGGCAGAGTAATTTGATTCTCTGTCTCTGTGCTGTCCGGGTTTCAGCTCCCAAATCAAATGTTGAATCATCCATAATCCTATTGAATAGCAGAGCCAGCTCAAAGGGCAGGATGGTCTCCTCCTATTCCTATTTCGGATGGTCTTATGTTCTTAATGTTATCTCCCAGCTCTTACCCCCCCACACTGGAGGTTATGTTGACACAAGGGCCTGATCTGTAGAGTGCTGCACTCTTCCGTGAGTCTCGGAGGGAACCAGCCTGATTTGGATTGGAGTTGCAGCCTCTCAGTGAGAAATGAAATCTCCTCGAGATTCCCCTCAGTCTTTCCCTCACGTGGAGCAGGCCAGTCCCGGGGAAGCCATCAACAGGCCAGGCCTGCTCTGTCCTCCAGCTCCATTTCAGAAGGCCACAGGGGAGGGGCTTGTTTCCTTCATCAGCTTCCCGTACTCTCCCTTCTGGGTTAGGGTGGGGGCCGAATGGCCTTGCTTGTGGCTCCTATTGAGGTGCAGGCTGGCTATGATTGGGTTATACAGGGCATGCCCCAGAATGAAGTCAGTTAGCACAGTTGGCTGGACAGTTGGTTTACAATGCAGAGTAAAACCAATAGCGTGGTTTCAGTCCCTGAAGGGCTCTCCTTCCCAACCTCTCCCCTCAGCTGGCCCATGGTGACCCTCTGATTAAATCACCACCAGACACTGCTCTGTGATGAGGATCTGTCCCATGCTCTGGTAAGACTACGGTGACATTACATCGGTTTGTACCTGGAGCCCTGTGTGCAGGACTAGTCACTGCACTGCCAGAGGGACGTTAGTGTGTGAGGAACGGTTCAGAGAAGGTTTACTGGATGAATTCCCACTGGAATGAACAACACTCTCTTTCCCCCAGTTCATCAACTCTTGCAGCTTTTGTGTCTATGGAGACACAAGGAACAATTCACCTGAAACAGCAGCTGGGCACACAATAAGACTGGCTAGTTTACACACACACAACTCTCTCACTCTCTCAAACACACACACACTCTCATTCCCTCAAACACAGGCACACTCGCTCTCTCTCACAGACATTCACTCTCTCAAACACTCACTCTCACTCCCTCAAACAGATACACACGCACTCACTCCCTCAAACACACACACACTCTCTCTCTTGCACACACACATTCCTCTCTCCCTCACACACATACACACAAACACACACTCTCTCTTTCAAACACACACTCTCACTCCCTCAAACACACACACACATTCCTCTCTCTCTCACACACACACGCACACAAACACACACTCAGACAGACACATACACAAACACATAATCCCTCTCTCACACACGTAGACACACAGAGATACACACACGCACTCTCTCTCACACACACGGACAGACACTGGCCCTCTGTCTCTCTCTCTCACACACAGAGATACACACACACACTCACACAACCACGATTACTGTACAAACATGGAGGAAGGTTCGATGGAGAGTTACTTCTCCTCGGACTGAACCCTGACCTTGCATGATGACTGCTCTAGGGAGACAGACAGCAACTGCAAATGACTTGTTGGATCTTCCTGTGCACCACTTCTTGCATCGACAGCGTTGGTCTGTTTGGGTGCCTGCTTTTCTAAAGCGTCTCCAAGCAACAAGTGACCTTAGGTTGACAACAGTTTTCCTCCAATCCATGTTTAAGACACATGGTGATGTTACTTTTCACTGATTGTTTAAAAAGATCTGAATCTTCTAAAATGGACATGGCCTCCGTCCCAAATTACGACACCAGCGGGCCTTGCGGACCCTGAGGGAATGATCAGGGAAATGTGTCTGTACCTTCCTACCTTCTGCACCTTGTACCACCAGATAGTGCTCCCTCATCCCTCAGAAAGCACCACTCCATTGTGTTTACCCACAATGCCCCTCTGACAGTACCTCCCCAAAACATTCACACCCTCAATACCTCAGAACACAGCCCAGGCCAACTCTCAGACTGCGTTCATCCACAAACCCCTTCAGACTGTAAGGACCCACATCCACTGCAGTCCAAGGTTGGAGCCCTGGTCCTCAGAACATTATTGGGTCTCTGGATTAATCGCAGAATTCCTACAGTGTAAAACCAAGCCATTCGGCCCATCAGGTCTTCAGCGACTGTCTGAAAAGCATCCCACCTACACTCAAACTCTCTATTCTATCCCGGTAATTCTGCATTTCCCATGGCCACCCCACCTAAACTGCACATCTTTGGATTGTCAGTAGAAACTGGAGCACCCGGAGGAAACCCACAGATACAGGGAGAATGTGTAAACTTCACACAGACAGTGGCCGGGAGCTAGAATCAAAGTTGCATCCTTGGTGCTGTGAGGAAGCAGTGCTAACCACTGAGGCACCGTGCTGTCCTCTCTCCCTGCATGTCATGCCATCTAACCTTTTACTAAGCAGTCTCCCATGTGAAACCTTCTCATCTATCTTCTCAGTCAACACTTCAAAAACTCAATCAAATTGGACAAGCCATTTCCACAAGCCATGCTGACCATGCCTAATCAATTCTTGCTTTTCCAAATGCATGTAAATTGTCCCTCAGAATGCCCTCCAACAGCTTACCCACCACTGCCATCAGGCTCACAGCTCCATAGTTCAATGGCTGTTCCTTGCAGCCTTACTTCAATAATGGTACATCATTAATCACCCTCCAGTCTTCAGGCACCTCACCCGTTACCACGGATCGGTCCATCTGACAAGGCCATCTCCATCCTTCTGTAACCTAAGGCTATCCTCCTCAGTATTTATCACCCCACCAATCTTCGTATCATTCATGAACCCACTGATTAACCATCCACCATTCAAATCTAAATCTTTTCTATCAGCCACATCAGCAGGACACCCAACAGTAACTTCTGTGAGACAGGAATGGACAGGGATTTCTAACTGGGCCATCACTGTCTGCTTCCTGTCACTCAGCACTGTGTGCCAAATTCCTTGGATGTTGAGTTTTTATGTTCACTATCAGTTTCCAGTATGGGGCCTGATAAAAGCCTTACTGACCTCCAAGCGTACGACAGGAAAACATTGCCCTTATTTACATACCTGGTCACCTCCTTAAAAAGTGCAATCCCGTTGGTCAGACCTGACCTCCCCTTAACAGAACCATTCTGACTGTTCTTCCTGAACTCCAGTCTCTTTAAATGCTGATTAATTCTATCTCCGAAAATTGCTTCCAACAGTCGTCTCACCCACGATATTAGCCTGACTGGCCTGTAGCTGCCTGGTATATCCCATGCTCCTTCTTGAGTAACAGTACCACGTGGCCAGTCCGATGTCACCTCTCCTGTGGCCAGAGGGGATTTGAAAATGTTTGCAAGTGTACCTGTTACTTCCTCCATCACCTCATTCGGTAAACTGAGATACATTTCCAGTTTGATTCCTGATGAAGGGCTTATGCCCGAAACGTCGAATTTCCTGTTCCTTGGATGCTGCCTAACCTGCTGTGCTTTAACCAGCAACACATTTTCAGCTGTGATCTCCAGCATCTGCAGACCTCATTTTTTACCCGAAGATTTTAACCTGCTGCAAATCCTCTTGCAAGGATGCCTTCCTTGAAGAAGCTCTCTTCCTCCCTCTCCAAGGATTTCAGTGAGTCTCTCTCTCACTGCACTCCCCAGGTCATCTCCTCTGCACAGAAGCTCTTCAGCCACGTTCTCAAACAGACTCCCTAACACAGCCACATCTCCTTCCTCAGCACCTGCCTACGGAACCGACTGATCCCACACAGACTCCGAACTACATTCCAACCAACAAAATTTGGATCCAACCAGGACAACCTGTACCTACAACAAATCCGAAGCCTCCAGCATCAGACCTCCCTCCGGATCCTCCGCTCCACCCTTGCAGCCATGCGTCGCTACCTACGTTCCCTACAATCAGCCCTACCCCAGCTCAGAACAACACTCTCACAGACCTGCAAAGGACCTCTGCTGTTCTTCATCTACAATTCCTGATGAAAGGCTTATGCCCGAAACGTCGAATTTCCTATTCCTTGGATGCTGCCTAACCTGCTGTGCTTTAACCAGCAACACATTTTCAGCTGAGATACATTCCCACCGTCTTTGGAGATTTATTGGGTTTTAAGAAGATCAGACCACTCAGAACCATCTCTCTCGATATATATAGATGCTAATTCATTTAATTGTATCACAGAGCATCTCCACAATTTCATATCACCCCTGTCCCAATGAGCATTGACATCATGCATCCATTCACTACACCCTCTGAGTCCATGCACAAACTCTCACTGTGTTCCACAACCTCCTCTTTCTCTCATTATCAATTCACCCTTAATGTCACTGTAAAGTCCTTTCTATTTTTATTTCCCCTCTTAGCACTCCTCTCTCCCAGGCAATTAACCTCCAATGCAATTTGGAAGAGTGTGGGATGTCAGTCTGGATGTGGATTAGCATTGGGAAGCTCAGAAATAAGGAACACATGACTCTGCTGAGTGCAGGGCAGTGGGATTCATTTGGGATGAGCACATGGAAGCTGAGGAATAAACCTCTGCCCTGCAGCATGAAAATATCCCTTTGAGCTGACAGGTCAGTCACGTGAAACGAAAATTCCAACCCTGGGAAAAGAGGGTGGAACCTCTTCAGGTTCAATAACCAAATGAAGGCGGTCTGTTTGAACACAGTCTCTGGAGTTTGGATGTGGGAATCATTGCTGAGCAGGGACAGAGGCAGAAAGGTACTGAACAATTTCAGATATTCCTCTTAGGCCACAAGATAGTGCTGCGCTCAGTCAGTACTGACCCTCTGAAAGTGCAGCATTCCCACAGTACTGATCCATTGACAGTGCGGCATGCCCGCAGTGCTGACTCTCTGACAGTGAGCCCTCCGTCAAACTGACCCTCTGACAGTCCATCACTCCCTCAGAACTGACCCTCTGACAGTACGACACTCCCTCAGTACTGACCCTCTGACATTGCAGTGCTTCCTCCGTCCTGACCCTCTGACAGTGCATCCATCCCTCAAACCGACCATTTGACAGTGCAGCACTCCGTCTCTACTGACTCTCTGACATGCGGCACTCCCTCAGAACTGACACGCTGACGGTGCAGCACTCCCTTGGTCCTGCACCCCTGACAGTGCAACACTCCCTCTGTACTGACCCTCTGACATTGCAGTGCTTCCTCCGTCCTGACCCACAGACAATGCTGCACTCCCTCCATACTGATCCACTGACAGTGCTGCACTCCCTCCGTTCTGCAGACGTGAACACAGGCCACACACAATGTGAACATTTATCTTCCTCTCTCTGCCTACGTTCCTTGGCTATGTCCCCTTTCCTGCTTCCCTTGTAACATTGTGGGTCTGGTTCCCCTCCCTGTACTGCAGCTATTCCCCTGTGTTTCTGAGTTTGCCTCAGCTCTCATGGCCCAATTTAGAATGTGGTTCGAATGATCTCCCACTGGGAGTCCCATGTTTATAATTACAGTTAAATAGGGTCCCATGTCATCTTTAAAATACATCAAACCTATTTCATCATCACAGATTGGGGTTTGGATATCCCCCATGGTCCTTACACACCTCAGACTTCCTCTCTGTATGATCCTCAATATTACCCTTGGGTCCCTGAGTCACCAAGGTTATTTTAGCCCATTCAGCCTGTCACCTCCCCAGTGTGTCCCTGTAATATCTGTAAATGCCTGGAGGCACTGATCGGCTGTGCACTGGGGGGAACTAGCTCACACCCCCACCCTCTCATTGCAGGGACAGGTTCTGCTGTACACGTCAGGGCATCTTAGCCTGAAAGATCTTGGCCTGACATCATCTTTGGTGAGACTGTGTACCTCAACTAATTCATCCATATTCTCCCAATAAGGCCCACTATTACCATTTCTCCATTCGGCTGGGTGGTCATTCACCAACATCTGTCGTTCAGACGGGTAAACGGTTCAGGTTTAGTTTCTGTCAGTTCCCTTTGTTGCTCCCTACTGTCTGTCCAAGTTTGAGCTTTGATGCCCAGCGGTGTCATAGACACTGCCTTCTGGGTCTTACAGAGCAGGGGGTCATCCCACCCATTTCCGTCCCTCTGACCATACATGGGCGCTTTATCGTCTAACCTGTTCCAGTCAGTGTCACCGTCCTCACTGCCTTCTGAGGAGAGCGGGGCACTAGGTACCTCCCCCACTGTAACTACCACCTGGCCCTTTGGCTTTAAGGCCTCACGTCTGAGAGGCACCACCTTCACTTGTTCCTGTTTCCCATAATAATGTAACACATTCCATCATTCCTGGAATAACACAGAACAAAATGTGAAATTGGTTTGACTTGGAACATTAATAATTTGACATTCACTTTACATATCTATAGAGGTGAGAATTGTACTGTGATTATTTAAGTGAATTTAATGTAATCATACAATGGAAATAACCCTGATAATCAATGACAATGAATGAACTGAATAATAAGTGATTATTTGTACCAGTTCTTGCATTGAAAATTCAACATCATTTTTTAATAGATATTTTTATTAGAAATTTAACATTTTTGCAAGTTTATAAAAATAAACAAAACTCTCAAATACAAACATTGATGTACAATTAAATCAAATATACAATAGTCAAAATTTAACAAAGGAAAGAAAAAAAAAACAAAAACCAAAATAAAATTTAAAAAAAACAAAACTCAACATTCTACTAATCTAACCTATAACTAACCAGAGTGTATACTTAAGTCTCTTACATGCTCGGAATGTATTAACATCAAATGTAATAAAACCCATATTCATGCGGGATTCCTCTCCCAAGGGGCCCCGGAGCAGCCAGGTTTGTAGTCCTCACTAAATAAAGGCCCTTGTTAGGATGGCTGAAATATCTGCATTTATGTAATTCAAAAAGGGCTGCCATATTTTATAAAATAATTCAGTCTTTCGGTGCACCATATTTGTAAGGAAGTCAAGGGGAATATATTCCATAATTAATCTGTGCCAATTTGAAAGTCCAGGGGGGCCCTCAGCCACCCAGTTCATCAAAATATTTTTCCTTGCACAGAAAGAGAGAATAGAAAATAGTCTCTTCCCGTGCGTATCCAGGGAGGAAAAGTTCGAAAAGCCCAAAAGGAGAGATACAGGGTCCACTCTAGTTTCCGTTCCTAAAATGTCTGTCAGGGTACTTGCTACTTTAGTCCAATATCTACGGATCTTATGACAAGTCCATAGGCAATGTACCAGAGTGCCCACCTCTATTTTGCATTTGGGACACATTGGAGATGCTCCTGCCTTAAATTTTGCCAATCGAGCCGGTGCTATATGGGCCCTATGAAGTATCTTCAGCTGGATAGCCTGGGTTCTGTTACAGATAGTAATTCTTCTAGCATTTTCCCAAATATCATTCCACGTTTCTATAGAGATTTCTAATCCCAAATCCTGATCCCATGTTTTAAGCAGATTGTCCATATCTCCTGACACTTCATCATGTAGTAAATGATAAATAGTACTAACAGAGGATACCCCTACTGGTCGTAGGACATTACATTCTCTATCTGATTTATAAAGACTATCTATTAACGTAGTCTTCTTCTGTATATAATCTCGAATTTGGAAGTATCGAAAGAGGTCTCCATTGGGTAACCCGAATTTCTGACGCAGCTGTTCAAAGGACATCAGGACCCCATCTTTAAATAGGTCCCCTAAACATGAGATACCCCTGGATCTCCAGAGTTTAAAAGTGGCATCTGTAAACCCCGGTTGGAATCCCCATGCCCCTACTATCGGTGCATAGGGGGATGTTTTATGTAAATTACCCTCATTTTGCCGCATTATATTCCAGGCCTTAATTGTGTTTAGTATTATGGGGTTTTTACAGTGATCTGTAATGATTTTCCTCTTGTCTGAAAATAAGAGGTTAGTAAGTGGGTATTTTACTTGGGAGGCCTCGATGTCCAGCCAAATTGATTGTGGATCAGACAAGACCCAGTCAGCTATGTAACTTAATAGGGAACTTAACTGATATTTTCTAAAGTCTGGGAAATCCAGTCCTCCCCTTGCCTGTGGAAGCTGTAGCTTCTTCAGCTTAATAAGGGGCCGTCTATGATTCCAAATAAAGGAACCCAGCCAGCCATATAATTTACGTAGGGCTATCCTTGGCAGCATCACTGGGAGCATTCTCATAGGATATAAGAGACGGGGCAGAACATTCATTTTAATTAGTGCTATTCTACCCAACCAGGATATTGGAAGGTCTTCCCATCGCTGGAGGTCCTGCCTTATCCTTTCCAGTAATTACACAAAATTAGCCCTATACAACTGATCAAATACTGGAGTAATAAAAATACCTAAATATAAGAAGCCCTCCAGGGACCAATGAAAGGGAAAGAGGGATCCGTCCACTAAGTGGGGTGTCATAACCAGGCCACCTATTGGCATAGCCTCCGATTTTGAAAAATTAATTTTATAGCCTGAGAATGCACTAAATGTATTAATAACTTGAATTAGACGAGGTACTGACATCAGAGGTTTATTGAGGAATAAAAGAACATCATCTGCATAAAGGGTAATTTTGTGTTTACCTGTACCAATCCTCGGGGCCGTTATATTAGGATCAGTCCGTATAGCTTCTGCTAGTGGTTCAATTATTAGCGTAAATAACAATGGCGAGAGAGGACATCCTTGACGGCAGCCCCTACCCACACTGAAGCTATCCGATCTTAATCCATTGGTAATAACAACTGCTTTGGGATCACTATACAATGTTGAGACCCATTTGGTAAACACCTGTCCAACGCCAAACCTTTCCAATGTGTAAAACAAATATGACCATTCAACCCTATCGAATGCCTTTTCCGCGTCTAATGAAATTACTACTCCTGGTATCTTTCCCTGATGGCAGGCTTGGATCATATTCAAGACCCTTCTAATATTATTGGATGATCTACGGCCTTTAGTAAATCCCGTCCGATCCTCCTTTATAATATATGGCAGTATCCTTTCTAGTCTCAATGCTAACATTTTAGAGAGGATTTTAAAATCTACATTTAGCAAGGATATTGGTCTATAAGATGTACAGTCTTCTGGATCTTTTCCTTTTTTGAGGATAAGAGAGATATTTGCCTCTTTCAGCGAAGGCGGGAGACAGACCTGACTCTCTGCAAAGTTATACATGTCCATAAGTGGATCAGCCAATATTTCTGTAAATTCTTTATAGAATTCAGCTTGAAAACCATCTGGACCCAGTGCCTTTCCGCTCTGGAGTTGCCTAATTGCATCAAATATTTCTTGGACTGTTAGAGGCGCATTTAAGGCTGATACCTGTTCTGGAGTCAAGCCCGGAAAGGTCAAATTTTTTAAAAAATGACTGCATCCTCCTAGTACTATCTTCACAATCCTGCGATTTATATAACTCAGAATAAAATTCTCTAAAGATCGCATTAATGTTTTTATGATCATGAGTCAAGGTACCTGTACTTTCCTTGATAGTCATAATAGTCTGAGGGGCCTTCTTTTTCTTTGCAAGAAATGCTAAGTATCTACCCGGTTTGTCGCCATATTCATATAACCTTTGTTTTGCAAATAATATTTCCCTCTTAGCCGTTTGAGTAAGCGTAGTGTTTAGAGCTGTCCTAAGAGCCGTAATCCTTTGCAATTTTATAATAGAAGGTCTATCAGCGTATGCTATTTCAGCTGCTTTTAAGCGAGCTTCGAGCAGATGCTGTTGCTCTCCCTTCAGTTTCTTCTGGGTCGCTGAGTAGGAGATGATCAAACCTCGTGCATAAACTTTGATGGTCTCCCACATCATTGATGGGTTGCTAGCCGTACCTGAATTAATTTCTAAAAAAGTTTTAAATTCTTGGGAGAGTACTTTACAAATTTACTATCTTTTATCAGGAAGGGGTCCATACGCCAATGCCGAGTGGATGTCCCATTGTTCCTTGCCTTAGTTTCCATATATACAGCGGCTTGGTCGGAAATCGCTATAGTACCTATTTTACAGGATAATATAGAATTTTAAAAAATCGATGGGGCAAAAAACATATCAATTCTTGTATGACATTTATGTGGATTAGAGTAGAAAGAAAAATCTCTACCCTGTGGATGAAGACATCTCCATACATCTACCAATCCTAATTCTTTATTCAGATCCGCCAATTGTCTAGATCTGGGAGATACTCCGGCAGCACTCTTGGGGATCCTATCTATTTCCGGATCCATAATACAATTAAAGTCTCCCCCTATAATTGTATGACAGGCACCAAAGGCCATCAATTTTGAAAAAGCTTCCGTTATAAATTTAGAGGGGTGTGCCGGGGGGGCAGTACAAATTTAGAATCCCATATTCCTCTCCATTTACGAGGGCTTTAATCAAAATATATCGTCCAAGTTCATCTTTTATCTGATTTAGAATTTTGAAAGGGAAATTCTTCCGAACAAGAATAACAACTCCCCTACTTTTTGAGCTAAAAGAAGAGAAAAAGGCCTGATCAAATCCACCCTGCCATAATTTTAAATGTTCTTTATCCGACAGGTGTGTTTCTTGTAGGAGAGCTATATCAACTCTTTCCTTCGTAAGATTTGATAATATTTTCTTCCTTTTGACTGGCGAATTACTCCCCTTGACATTCCAGGTGCACCACTTAACCGACTGATCAACCATAATCATCTGGGCAGATCCGAGACCCCTTGGGAGGGGAAACCCTATCTGGAACATCCCGAGCATGGAGCATATAAAATTTACAAAAATAAAGGCTCTCTATTACACTCACAACAATATAATAAAATACTATTTCTAAATAAAAAAAATATAAAAAGTACCTAAATGGAGATTTTCCCCCTTGTTCCCAGGGAGCGTTACTTCCTCTCCAAAAGTCCATCTTATCCTCTCTCAACCAATGCCCCACCCTTGACCCAGGTGCTCCTCAATAAAATGAGGAGAATTCAAATATAATACAAAGCTAGAGTTAACAGTGAGCACCCTACCCCCGCCCACACCAACACCTGGATATATTTGAGAATGTTAGTACCGTATATAAATATATAACTATAAAATTACAATCTCAACAAGTAATAATTAGATATAATAATACAAAATAATAGGGGAAAAACAACCCCGCTCCTAAAGACACAGGTAAAATCGAATAATATAACCACCTCCCCCCACCAACATTAACCAATCGCCCCAACGTATATATACATACATACATACATACCCACATATATACATAAAGTAATAAAAGAAAACAAACCAAGTGGGGGGGGGAGAAAATCAAATCCCTCTCCCCGCCCCCGCCATGATAATATTAAACACTGAGGTCAAAAAAAGGAGAGAAGAAGAAAAAAAAGGGGGGGGAATATAGACCAAAGTGGGGGGAAAGGCAAACCAACATCCACAATCTCTTACAGTTTATTTAAGAGAGTCCAAGAATTCCTTAGCCTTCTCTGGTGATCCGAAGTTATATATGGATCCTTCGTGGTTAAAACGTAGCGTCGCTGGATAGCGTAAGGAGTACTGAGTATTTAAGTCCCTTAAACGCTTCTTCACCTCATCGAATGCCTTCCTCTTTCGGACCAGAGCTGGGGAAAAATCCTGAAATAGCATGATCTTGGATCCTTTATAGATCATGGCTTGGGGGTCTTTTCCGAGATTTCTTGAGGCTTCTAGGAGCATCTGCCTCTCCCTATAGCTCTGCAGCTGGAACAGGACCGGGCGTGGGCGCTGGTATGAGCCGGGCCCCCGTATTGCGACCCGGTAGGCCCATTCCACCCTTACCTGGCCTGATCCAGCATGCAGATTTAAAAGCTGTGGCAGCCACTGCTCCAGGAATGCTGTAAGCTGGCCTTCCTCTTCCCGTTCGGGAAGGCCCAGCAACCGAATATTTTTTCGATGACCTCGATTATCGAGGTCGTCAATATGATTTTCTAAGGTCCGGACTCGCTGCTCGAGAGTCCGGACCTGATCGGCAGCCGATTGAGCTGCAGTCTCCGAGGTCGCGGCCTTTAACTCCGCCCCTCCGACTCGGCGCTCCAGTTCCTGGATGTCTCGGCCGTGCTTCTGCAGCTCGGCCGAGAGTGATTCCCAGCGATGTCGGGACTCCTCGATGAAGGCATCAATCTTTGCGTCCAGCTTGGTAATCATCTCCACAAGGCTTGTTACCGTCGGTAAGTCCCCCGGGGCGGCTGTGGACGCCTCTGCTGCAGCTGACGAGGGAGAGGGTGGGGGAGGGGGTCCTGCTTGTTGAGAGCTGCGGGCTCCCTTCCCTTTGGTCATTTTTACTAAATATTAGACTATTTAAATATAATACTAAGCAACTATTTAAAGTTAACAGCTATTATGAATGATTTGGTGAGTGTGGTAGGGGTGGGTGACCCACTTTACCCAAGTCTTGGGAAGAGCACTATAGACTCAGACTTGCTGGGTCGCCGCCATCTTGGATCCCCCTCAACATCATTTTAATGCTTGTCACCCATTATGTCATGCATTATTATTAGGGAATAAAGTAATGGAAGGATATCAGAGAAAATAAATAGATTTTAATTTTAGCTTCACTGCAATAATGAACCAAAACAATATTTCGAAATATGGTTGAACTACATAACAATGTTTCCAGTGTCATTATTGACTTGAGAACTATTTTAGTTTGCAAATTTCTTTGCACTAAGAATAATTGGAAATGAATTGTGATTATGAACTGACCATTTAAAATATATTTTAAAGAGAATAACCAGGTATATTTTTTGGAGTAAATTAGGAATGGAAATAAACATGTATACATTGGTATTAATAGTTTTAAAATGTTTGGAAGTTGACTGATATTATTTGATTGAGAGAGGCTGCATGATTATAGAGACTAATTCACCTTTTTCATTGCATTGTTGGTTTCACTAGAATCTGTTGTGGTCTAAGCTTTTGTTGTGTGCAATGGACTGTCACTGATAGCTTAATTAACCTACGAGTCTCAGTTCAGGTTTCCTTTGTCTGTAAGTCAGTCTGTAAGTGAGCGACACACCTGCCTTTCTGAGGGGAAACAGAGATTCTTTTCAAAGGAAATTAAGTGGCAGTTCTCACTGAGAATGGTTTCTCCCACACACCATCAACAGGGAAGGGTTTTTCTAAAGAATTCCAATCTCTATCTATAAATCTGATGGTATCTGTGTTTGTCAGTTTGTGGAGGATTCAGCCCCTTTGTTCTGAGCTGTTTTTATACAAGCAGTTGGTTCATTATGTCTTTGCCAAGAATGTTGTTTACTTTCCCCTTTTACTGTGATTCTGCGGGTTAGAATATTCTGTGAGTCAATAATGGTCACTAACTGAACATTGAGTGATTTTGACTCTAACAGAGCACTGGTCTTGTTTGCAGCTAATTATTCACTTTTTTTTCCTGGTTGTGTTGAATGTTACAGAAACAGGCTCTGAGCAATGTTTCCATTCACTTGTGCTGGAGTCACTGACAGCCACGTGGTCAGTTAGCTTCAGGCTGATGGATCAGTTTCTCTGTCCTATTAGATGGTGGTCACTTGCTCAGTTTCCGATGACTCACCTCAGTGTCAGTCCATCAGCTGCTGAAACCCTGTATCCAGCATTTGTTCCCTCTCACCATGACGAATCCAATACAGTCCCAGCTTGTCTCCCACATTCTACCTCCATATTCTCATGATCCCCTCAAATTCTATTCACTGTGTCCTTGCAGCAAGTTGTGTAAGACACCTATTTCAGTTTTAACCTGATCTATATTATGTTCATGAAGAAAATTTCAAAATTTGGTTCACTGCTTTTAAACCTACCCGTGCCTTCACCCTGTCCTCACTGCGTAGTTCCACACCTCCCTGAGGGATCTGCACTTATCCAATTCCAGCTGCTTGACATGTTCTTATTTTATTCTCCTCCCTGTTGATGGCTTTAGTTTCAGCTGCCTTGAACCTAAACTTGGTAATTCTCTTCCCCCATTCCCTTCAATTCTCCTCCATTCTATAGGCTCTCCTTCATTTCTACCTGTTTGATCAAGGTTTTTGTTTCCACCATTAAAACTGTCCCTTTATAGCTCGGTAACTGTCCTGTGGTATCATTGCTGAACTGTTAATCCAGAGCTCCAGGTAATATTCTGGGGACCCTGATTCGAATCCCATCACGACAGATGTGGAATTCGAATTCAATACAAATCTAGAATTATAAGCCTATTGATGAAATTATTCTTAATTGTCAGGAAAAACCCATCAAAGTCACTGATGCCCTTTAGGGAAGGAAGCTGCCATCCTTACTTGATCTGGCCTACATGTGACTCCTGACCCACACCAATGTGGTTGGCTCTTACTTGCCCTCTGGGTATAAATGCTGCCCACAGCTAGTGGCACCTACATCCCAGTGAATGAATTTTAAACAAAGCGCTCAGTCCTTGGATCATGTGGGAAAGAAGCAGACGGTGACCATTCGGCCCCTCGAGCCTGCTCCATCGTTCAATAAGACCAGGCCTGATCTGTTTGTGATTTGTATTCCATCTCCCCCCAACATCCCTGAACAAGAATCTATCAGCCTGTGTCTTAAAATACTCAGTGAGCCCACCTTCTGGGGCAGAGAGTTCCAAAGTTGCACTGCCCTCTGATTGGAAACAAGTCTCCTCATCTCTGTCCTGAGAGGGTGAACACAATTTTAAAGCAGTTCCCTCTCGTTCAGGAATGGCCCACAAGAGGGAACTTCCTTTCCACATCCTCCTTATCAAACCATTCAGGATCTTAGACACTTCAGTGATGTCACCCGTCACTCTCCCAAACTCCAGCTGAAACAAACCCAGCCTGTCCAACCGATCCACATTTTATTTCTGTCACACTGGATGTGATTGGGATGAAATGTTATGTTTATTATGCAGTAAATGTGTTGCTTCACTCTGCGGTGTCTGAGAGTCAACATGAGCCAGACTAGCTTTCCTGTCTCACTGTTGTACATATATCTTACATCACTGTCGTGTTTCCACCTCCCTCCCTCCCTCCCTCTAACCAAAAAAGGAGAGAGATCGAGAAAATCTGTTAGAAAATTGGTTGTCACCTAAATGGTACTGAGTCTGATTGTAGAGATTGCATTGTAATTGAAGTAACCAGTTAGTAAAAATTTACTGACAAGACATTTTGAGAGGGGCTGCTGTGTTGGTGGTGGCAGTGCTGCTGGTTGGTATAAGTGAGGGCCGGGGTGAATACTGGGCTTTGGTGAGAAAGGTGAGCATGGGAAAGGCAAGGTGAGATTCTTTTGTCTTCCTCAATAAGAAGAGGCAGAGATGGCAGTTCGGACAGTGTGGAGCTGTTTTAATCTTGCAGGCATTCTTTTTTTTAATATTCATTTTCTGTGATGTGAGTGTCACTGGCTTGGCCAGCTTTGATAGCCCATCCCTCTGAATAGTTCCAGAGTTGTAGAGGAAAGGATAGCAAAGATGATTCTCGATAGGAGTGAGAGAGACAGGGTAGTTGTCACGGGGGACTTCAACTTTCCAAATATTGGCTGGAAACACTACAGTACCAGTCCTATAGATGGGTCAGTTTTTGTCCAGTGTGTGCAGGAGGGCTTCCTGACACAGTAGACAGGCCAGTAAGGGGCGAAGCCATATTAGATTTGGTCCTGGGTATTGAGCCCGGCCAGGTGTTAGACTTGGAAGGAGGTGAGCACTTTGGTGATAGCGATCACAATTCTGTTGTGTTTATTTTAGTGATAGAAAGGGATAGGTGTATACCACTGGGCAAGAGTTACAGCTGGGGGAAAGGCAATTACAATGCGATTAGGCAAGGTTTAGGAAGCATAGGATGGGGAAGGAAACTGCAGGGGATGGGCACATTAGAAATGTGGAGCTTGTTCAAGGAAAGGCTCCTGTGTGTCCTAGATAAGTATGTACCTGTCAGGCAGGGAGGAAGCTGTAGAGCGCAAGAGCCGTGGTTTACGAAGGAAGTGGAATCTCTGGTCAAGAGGAAGGAGAAGGCTTAAGTTAGGATGAGATGTGAACGCTCAGGCAGGGCACTTGAGGGTTACATGGTAGACAGGGAAGACCTAAAGAGAGAGCTCGGCAGAGCCAGGTGGAGACATGAGAAGTTGTTGGAGGATAGGATCACGGTAAACCCTAAGGCTTTCTATAGGTATTTAAGGAATAAAAGAATGACAAGAGTAAGATTAGGGCCAATCAGGGATAATAGTGGGAAGTTGTGTGTGGAGTCAGAGGAGATAGGGGAAGCACTAAATGAATATTTTTCGACAGTATTCACTCTAGAAAAAGACAGTGTTATCGAGGAGATTACTGAGATACAGGCTACTTGACTAGGTGAGATTGAGGTTCACAAGGAAGAGGTATTGGAAATCCTGCAGAATGTGAAAATAGATAAGTCTACTGGGCCTGATGGGATTTATCCTAGGATTCTCTGGGAAGCCAGGGAGGAGATTGCTGAGCCTTTGGCATTGATCTTCAAATCATCATTGTCTATAGGAATAGTGCCTGAGGACTGGAGGATAGCAAATGTGGTTCCCCTGTTCAAGAAAGGGAGTAGAGTCAACCCTGGTAATTATAGACCAGTGAGCCTTACTTCAGTTGTTGGAAAAAGTTATAAGAGATAAGATGTATAATCATCTAGAAAAGAATAATTTGATTACGGATAGTCTGCATGGTTTTGTGAAGGGTAGGTCGTGCCTTACAAACATTATTGAGTTCTTTGAGAAGGTGACCCAACAGGTAGATGAGATTAAATTGGTTGACGTGGCGTATATTGATTTCAGCAAGGCGTT
This sequence comes from Hemiscyllium ocellatum, assembly GCF_020745735.1. Classification (NCBI taxonomy): domain Eukaryota; kingdom Metazoa; phylum Chordata; class Chondrichthyes; order Orectolobiformes; family Hemiscylliidae; genus Hemiscyllium; species Hemiscyllium ocellatum. The sequence goes on along the minus strand of NW_026867458.1, from coordinate 94,134 downwards.
TGATAAGGTTCCCCACTGTAGGCTATTGTACAAAATGCAGAGGAATGGGATTGTGGGAGATTTAGCAGTTTGGATCAGTAATTGGCTTGCTGAAAGAAGACAGAGGGTGATGGTTGATGGGAAATGTTCATCCTAGAGTCCAGTTACCAGTCATGTACTGCAAGGGTCGGTGTTGGGTCCACTGCTGTTCGTCTTTTTTATAAACGACCTGGATGAGGGTGTAGAAGGGTGGATTAGTAAATTTGCAGATGACACTAAGGTCGGTGGAGTTGTGGATAGGGACGAAGGATGTTGTAGTTACAGAGAGACATAGATAAGCTGCAGAGCTGGGCAGAGAGGTGGCAAGTGGAGTTTAATGCGGACAAGTCTGAGGTGATTCACTTTGGTCAGAGTAACCGGAATGCAAAGTACTGGACTTATGGTAAGATTCTTGGCAGTGTAGATGAGCAGAGACACCTCGGTGTCCAGGTACACAGATCCTTGAAAGTTGCCACCCAGGTTGACAGGGTTGTTAAGGAGGCATACAGTGTTTTAGCTTTTATTAATAGAGGGATCGAGTTCCGGAACCATGAGGTTATACTACAGCTGTACAAAGCTCTGGTGCGGCTGCACTTGGAATATTGTGTACAGTTCTGGTCACCACATTATAAGACGGATGTGGAGGCTTTGGAAAGGGTGCAGAGGGGATTCACGAGGGTGTTGCCTAGTATGGAGGGAAGGTCTTTCGAGGAAAGGCTGAGGGACGTGATGCTGTTTTCGTTAGAGAGAAGAAGGTTGAGAGGTGACTTAATAGAGACATATAAGATAATCAGAGGGTTAGGCAGAGTGGAAGGGAGAACCTTTATCCAAGTATGGTGATGGTGAGTATGAGGGGGCATAGCTTTAACTTTAGGGATGATAGATATAGGACAGATGTCAGAGGTAGTCTCTTTACTCAGAGAGTATTAAGGGGATGGAATGCTTTGCCTGCAATGGTAGTAGATTCGCCAACTTTAAGTACATTTAAGTCGTCATTGGACTAGCATATGGATGTACATGGAATAGTAGAGGTTAGATGGGCTTCAGATTGGTATGACAGGTCGGCACAACATCGAGGGCTGAAGGGCCTGTACTGCAATGCAATGTTCTATGTTCTAATCCTTGGCACAACATCATAAGCTGAAGGGCCTGTTCCATGCAGTACGTTTCTATGTTCTATGTTCTGTAATTCCAGATAATCCTCTTAGACCACAGCACTCCCTCAGTACTGACTGGATGACATTGCAGCGTTCCCTCAGTACTGACCCTCTGGCATTGGTGCATTCTGTCAGTCCTAACCTCTGGCAGTGCAATGCTCCCTCAATACTGATCCTCTGACAATGGAGCGCACATTCAGTCCTGACCTTCTAACAGTACAGTGTTCCAGCAGTACTGACCCTCCAATAGTGAGGCACTCCCTCAGTACTGACACTCTCTCAGTACTGACTAATTGAAACAGTAGTGCTCACTCAGTACTGACCCTATGACAGTGCAGCACTCCCTCAGTACTGACCCACTGACAGTACGGAGCTCCGTCACCATTGATCCTCTGACAGTGTGGAACTCCCTCAGTAATAAACTGCTGACATTGCAACACACCTACAGTACTGACCCTCTGATAGTGCACCACTCACTCAGTACTGACCCTTTGATAGTGCTGCACTACCTGAGTGCTGTCCTTCCGACAGTGCAGCCCTCCCTCAGTATTAAACTCCTGACAGTGCGGCACTCCCTCAGAACTAAACTCCTGACAGTGCGGCCCTCCCTCAGAACTAAACTCCTGACAGTGCGGCCCTCCCTCAGAACTAAACTCCTGACAGTGCGGCCCTCCCTCAGTACTAAACTCCTGACAGTGCAGCCCTTCGTCAGTGATGACACTCCAACAGTCCGGCCCTCCCTCAGTACTAAACTCCTGGCAGTGCGGCTATCCCTCAGTCCTGACACTCCAACAGTGCGGCATTCCATCAGTACTGACACCGACAGTGCGGCAACTCCCTCTGTTCTGCACCTCTGACAGTGCAGCACTCCCTCAGTACTGAACCTTTGACAGTACAGTACTCCCTCAGTACTATCACTCTGGCAATGTAGCGGTCCCTCAGTACTGACCCTCTGATGGTGCAATGCTCCCTCAGTACTGACCCTCTGACAAGGTGGCATTCATTGAGGACTTAACCTCTGACAGTGTGACACTCCCTCAGTACAGACCTCCATGTGACCCTCCGACAGTGCAGCACTTCCTATGTACGGCACTCTGACAATGCAGCACTCCCTCTGTGCTGACCCTCTGACAGTGCAGCACTCCCTCTCTGCTGACGCTACGACAGTGTTGTTCTCCCTCAGTAATGACCGTTCAACAGTTCAGTGCTCGTTTTGTACTGACCCTTTGACAGTTTAGCACTCCCTCAGTACTGACCTCTGACAGCGTAACACTCCCTCAATACTGATCCTCTGGCAATGCGGTACTTCCTCAGTACTGACCCACTGACAGTGTGCATTCCTACACTTCTCACCCTTTGACAGTGCAGTGCTCCCTCAGTACTCTCCTCCGATAGTTCGGCACATCCTTTGGACTGACCCTCTGGCAGTGCACCACTCCCTCAATACTGTCTTTCCAAAAGTGTGGCACTCCCTCAGCACTGAGTGTATGGCGATCTGTCAGAGGATCAGTACTGAGGGTGTGCCACATTTTGGAAAGTCAGTGACAATGCGGCACTGCCCCATACTGACCCTCTGACAGTGAGGAACTCTCTCAGTACTGACACTCCAACAGTGAGGCACTGTCTCCGTACTGACCCTTTGATTGCGTGGTGCTCCCTGAGTATTGACTCTCCAATAGTGTGCCACACTCTCAGTATTGACCCTCTGACAGTGCAGCACTCCCTCAGTACTGACCTTTGACGGTGCAGCGCTCCCTCAGTACTGACCCTCTGACAGTGCAGCGCTCCCTCAGTACTGACCCTCTGACAGTGCAGCACTCCCTCAGTACTGACCCTCTGACAGTGCAGCACATCCTCAGTACTGACTTTTGACGGTACAGTGCTCCCTCAGTACTGACCCTCTGACAGTGCAGCACTCCCTCAGTACTGACCCTCTGACAGTGCAGCACTCCTTCAGCACTGACTCTCCGACAGTGTTGTTCTCCCTGAGTAATGACCCTCCAAAAGTGCAGTGCCTGTTTTGTACTGACCCTCTCTCAGTGTAGCACGCCCTCAGGACTGATCTTCTGACAATGCGGTACTCCCTCATTACTGACCTACCGACTGCGCGGTTCTCCCACATTACTGACACTCTGACAGTGTGGCCTTCCCCGGGACTGACACTCAGACAGTGCAGCACTCCCTCAGTACCGACCCTCTGACAGTATATCGCTCCCTCTATCCAGACCCTCTGACAGCGCAGCACTCTCTCAATACAGACCCTCTCACTTTGCAGCGCTCACTTGGTGCTGACCCGCTGACAGTGTAGCAATCTGTTAGTACTGCTCCTCTAATAGTGCAGCTTTCCCTCAGTACTGACCCTCTGACAATATCGTGCACCGTCTGACAGTACAGTGCTCCATCAGTACAGACCTTCCGACAGTGTGGCACTCCCCCAGGACTGATCCTGTGACATTGTGACACTCCTTTGGTACAGACCCTCTGACAGCATAGCACTCACTCCATACCGACCCCCTGACAGTGCAACAGTCCCTCAGCACTGAGCCTCTGACAGTGCGGCACTCCCTCCAGACTGAACTTCGGACAGTGCGGCGTTACCTCAGTACTGACCCTCTGACAGTGCAGAACTCCCTCAGTACTGACCCTCTGACAGTGCAGAACTCCCTCAGTACTGACCGGCTGACAGTGCGGCGTTACCTCAGTATTGACCCTCTGACAGTGCAGAACTCCCTCAGTACTGACCGGCTGACAGTGTGGCTCTCCCTCATCATTGCTCTCGCAGAGTGAGCACTCCCTCAGTTCTGAACCTCCGACAATGCGGTGTGTCTTTGGCACTGACCCTCTGACAGTGCAGCACTCCCTCAGTACTGACCCTTCAACAGTGCAGCACACACTCAGTACTGACCCTCTGACAGTGCAGCACTCTATCTATGTTGAATCCCTGACAGTGAAGCACTCCCTCAGTACTGAACCTCTGACAGTGTGGTGTGCCTTTGACACTGACCATCTGGCAATGCAGCACTCCCTCAGAACTGACCCTCTGACAGTGCAGCACTCCCTCAGTACTAACGCTCTGACAGTGCAGCACTCCATCTATGCTGAATCTCTGACAGTGAAGCACTCCCTCAGTACTGACCCTCTGACAGTGCAGTGCGCGTTTTGTACTGACCCTCTGACAGTGTGACACTCCCTCAGTACTGACCCTCTGACAGTGTGACACTCCCTCAGTACTGACCCTCTGTCAGAGAAGCACTCCCCAAGTAGTGACACTCTGACAGTTTGGCACTGTACTGTAATGAAACTCTGACAGTGCGGTATTCCCTCCATTCTGACCCTCCGACATTCCGATACACCCACAGTACTGACCAACCAACAGTGTGGCACTCCCTCATTACTCACTCCCTGACAGTGTGCCACTTCCTCAGTACTGACCCTCTGACAGTGTGCCACTCCCTCAGTACTGACCCTCTGACAGTGCAGCACTCCCTCGGTACTGATTCTCTGACAGTGCAGCACTCCCTCAGTACTGATCCTCTGACAGTGCAGCACTCCCTCAGTACTGACCCTTTGACAGTGCAGCATTCCCTCGGTACTGACTCTCTCACAGTATAGTGCTCCCTCAGTACAGACCCTCTGACAGTGGAGTGCTCCTCAGTACTGACCCTCTCATGTTGCAGCACTCCGTCAGTACTGACCCTCTGACATTGCAGCACTCCCTTGGTATTGACCCTCTGATAGTGCAGCACTCTTCCATTAAAGAACCTCTGACAGTGCAGCTTTTCCTAAGTACTGACCCACTGACATTGCAGTACTCATTCAGTGAAGACCCTCAGACAATGTGGACCTCCCTCGGTATTGACCTTCCGACAGTGCGGCATTCACTTAGTACTGACATTCTGACAGTGCAGAACGCCCTCAGTACTGACCCTCTGACAGTGCAGCAGTCCCTCAGTACTGACCCTCTGACAGTGCAGCAGTCCCTCAGTACTGACCCTCTGACAGTGCATCACTCCCTCAGTACTGACCCTCTGATGGTGCAGCATTCTCTCAGTACTGACCCTCTGATGGTGCAGCACTCTCTCAGTACTGACCCTCTGATAGTGTAGCAGTCCCTCAGTACTGACCCTCTGATGGTGCAGCACTCTCTCAGTACTGACCCTCTGATAGTGTAGCAGTCCCTCAGTACTGACCCTCTGATGGTGCAGCACTCTCTCAGTACTGACCCTCTGATGGTGCAGCACTCTCTCAGTACTGACCCTCTGATGGTGCAGCACTCTCTCAGTACTGACCCTCTGATAGTGTAGCATTCCCTGAGGACTGAACCTTGGACAGTGTGACATTCCCCCGGTACAGACCTCTCACAGTGCTCTTGCTCCGACAGTGCGCCATTCCCTCCTTACTGACTGACCAACAGTGCAGCACTCCCTCCTTACTGACCCTCCGAGAATGAGCACTTCCTCAGTACTGACCCTCTGACAGTGCGGTGTTTTGTCAGTTCTGACCCTCTGCCAATGCAGCACTCCCTCAGTACTGACACTTTAATTGTGTTGCACTCCCGCATACTGAACCTCTGACAGTGCTGCACTCCTCCAGTACTGACCCTCTAACAGTGCAGCACACACTCAATACTGATCCTCTGACAGTGCAGCACTCTGTCTATGCTGACACTCTGACAGTGTGGAGTTCCCTCACTTCTGACCCTCCGAGAGTGCAGCACTCCATTCGTACTGACCCTCTGACAGTGTGACACTCTCTCAGTACTGACCCTCTGACAGTGTGACACTCCCTCAGTACTGACCCTCTGTCAGAGAAGCACTCCCCCAGTAGTGACACTCTGACAGTTTGGCACTGCACTGTAATGAAACTCTGACAGTGCGGTATTCCCTCCATTCTGACCCTCCGACATTCCGATACACCCACAGTACTGACCAACCAACAGTGTGGCACTCCCTCATTACTCACTCCCTGACAGTGTGCCACTCCCTCAGTACTGACCATCTGACAGTGCAGCACTCCCTCGGTACTGACCCTCTGACTGTTCAATATTAACTCAGTACTGACGTTCCATAGTGCTGCACTCCCTCCGTACAGGTCCTCCCACAGCGCAGCACTTCCTCAGGACTGACCTTCCAACAGTGCGGCACTCCCTCAGTACTGACCCTCTGACAGTGCGGCAATCCCTCTGTCCTGCACCATTTCAGTGCAGCATTCCCTCAGTACTGACCCTCTAACAGTGTGACACTCTCTCGGTACTGCCCCTCTGACAGTGAAGCACTCCCCCAGTAGTGACTCTCTGACAGTGTGGCACTGCACTGTAATGAAACTCTGACAGTGCGGTATTCCATCCATTCTCACCCTCTGACATTCCAATGGACCCACAGTACTGACCCTCTAACAGTGCAGCACTCACTCAGTACTGACCCTCTGACAGTGCAGCGCCTCCTCAGCACTGACCCTTGACAGTATTGCACTCCCTCTGTACTGACCCTTTGACAGTGTCGCACTCCCTCACTACAGAACCTCTGACAGGGTGGCATTCCCTCAATAGTGCTCCCTCAATACTGACCCTCTGATAATGCAGCACTTCCTCACTACAACACCTCTGACAGGGTGGCATTCTCTCGATCCTGTTCTTCTGACAATTTAGTGCTCCCTCAGTACTTATGCTCCGATAATGTTGTGCTTCCACAGTAATGACTTTGCAATAGTGCAGCGCTCATTTTGCTCTGACCCTTTGACAGTGCAGCACTCCCTCAGTACTGAAGGTCCGGCAGTGTTGCGCCCCCCAGTACTGATCCTCTGACAGTGCAGGTTTGCCTATTTACTGATCCTCCGACTGCAACATTAACTTAGTACTCACTCTCCACAGAGTGGCACTCCCTCAGTAATGACCCTCTGACAGTGGAGTGCTCACTGCATGATGACCTTCTGACAGTGCAACACTCCCTCATTACAGACCCTCTCACAGTGCAGCACTGCCTAAGCACTCACTCCCTGACAGTACAGCACTCCCTCGGTACTGACATTCTGACAGTGCAGCACTCCCTCGGTACTGACATTCTGACAGTGCAACTTTCCCTCAGCACTGACCCTCTGACAGTGCAACTTCCCCTCAGTACTGACCCTCTGACAGTGCAGCACTCCCTCAGTACTGACCCTCTGACAGTGCAGCACTCCCTCAGTACTGACCCTCTGACAGTGCAGCACTCCATCCTAACTGACCCTCTGACAGTGCAGCACTCCATCCTAACTGACCCTCTGACAGTACAGCAATCCTTCAGTATTGACAATCTGACAGTGCAGCTTTTCTTCAGTACAGATCCTCTGACAGTGCAACACTAACGTATCACTGACCCTCCAACAGTGTGGCACTCCCTCAGTACTGACTTTTTTTTTCTCTTTCTTAATGTTTTGTGGAAATATGGAGACATTGCGTTTGCAGATTCTGAGAAAGTATGAGAGAGACACACAATCCAAGCCCTGTCTGAAACTCTGCAACAGTCTATTCAGAGAGATGCACAGCATGGAAACAGGCCCTTCGGCCCAACTTATTCATGCCAACCAGATATCCAACTTAATTTAGTTCCATTTGCTAACACTTGGCTGATATCCCTCTAAACCCTTCCTATTCACATATTCATCCTGATGCCTTTTAAATGTCGCAATTGTACCAGCCCCCACCATATCCTCTGGCAGCTAACTGCATGCCCTTGAATAAGTGTTCAAACATTCATAGAGATGATGCAACCTCAAACAAACACCGACCTACGAAATGCTATCACTGTCATTTTCACCCCATCCTTTGGTTCTCCGTTACGCTGATTTGAACAGAGGTAAAGAAACAGTCTTAGTGACCATCCACCGTGACCTTGTAATAAAGGTTACTTGCAAATTTCACTTGCATGAGATTACCACACCATCCAGTTGCCTGGAGGGTGGGGGTGAGCTGTATTCTCCTGCTATAGCCCTTGGTGTCCCACGTTGATGTTAGGGAGGGAACTCCAGGATTTTGATCTGAATCATGTAAAGAGCTCTCTTACTGGAGTGCCTTTTTAAAGTTGGGAAGTTATTGTAGACCAGGAGGACCCGAGAGCTGCTTTCTTGTCAGAGAGAGAGGACTGGTGGGTTACACACCTCAGGGGAGGGGCGAGGTGGAGAAGTTGGGACCTTGATGGTAATTTCAGACATGATAGAAATTGAGCCAACAATGTTGGCATCACGAACCAGTTAGCTGAGGTACCTGAGACCCCCCTTTGTAGCAGAGGAATCCAATCCCTATAATAGAGCAAACTTGGGAATTCAACACCAAAATCAACTTGTACGGACGCGCTGGAAACCTGAACCATCAATGCAGAGATTGCTGAAGAAGCTAAGCATGTCCGGCAGCATCTTTGAAGGGAGAGAGAAAGAGTTCACCTTTCAATCCAATGATTTCTGCGGAAAAGTTCCTTCAGAACAGACCGTTTTGAGGAAGTGTCACTTGAAATGTGAATTGTTCCTCTCTCTCTTCACCGTTGCTGTCTGATCTGCTGAATTTCCCCAGCAATCTGTGCGGGTGTTTGCTTGAGAATCTGATCTGACCCAATCAATCATGTGTGACTGAGCAACTCAGTCTGTGTTCATGCCCTGAGGTTGCTTCTGTTGAAAGTTGACAAACAGGTTGAAGGCTTTTAGGAGGAAATGAGGACTGCAGATGTTGGAAATCAGAGCTGAAAATGTGTTGCTGGAAAAGCACAGCAGGTCAGGCAGCATCCAAGGAGCAGGAGAATCGATGTTTCCGTCAATTCTCCTGCTCCTTGGATGCTGCCTGACCTGCTGCACTTTTCCAGCAACACATTTTCTGCTCAGGTTTAAGCCTTTGTAAGGCATTGTATTTGGAGGGCGCGGGTGCATGGGGGAACAGATAAAGATTTACGGCACTTCACAAAAATCCTTATCAATGTAACTTTATGATGTTAATTAAGAAGGAACAGCTCAGATCTAACATTTCAGTTAATCAGCCAAGAGAAGTATTTATGTCATCATAAAGACTTGTTGTAAAGACTGTACAGAACCGAACTTTAGTTACCACGTTTGTACATCATTTTTTTGTGAATAAAGTCTCTGTTTGAAACTAATGCAAATATTTTTTAGAGGGGGACCAAGCATCTTGAGCTTGTGGAGGCATTGTCCTTTTCCCTAATCTTTCTTAAATAAACGCTAGACAAGTTAGATACTCCCCGGGTATACACATCAAACGGTCATCAACAGGGAGGAGATAGTGGGATTGTCACAGGGGCTCTGTGGTTAGCTCTGTTGCCTCACCCCACCCAGGTTTGATTCCAGCCTCGGGCGACTGTCTGTGTGGAGTTTGCACATTCTCCCCGTGTCAGCCTCCGGGTGCTTCAGTTCCCTCCCACTGTCCAAAGATGTGCAGGCTAGGTGGATTAGCCAGAGGAAATGAAGGGATCCAGGGATAGAGTCGGGGGGATGGGATGCTCTGCCGAGGGTCAGTGTGAACCTGATAGGCCGAATGGCCTGCTTCCACATTCTATAACCAATCCAGAGACCCAAATAAGGGCTCCAATCTTGGGGGTGGCTGTGGGTCACCACAGTGAGAACAGGTTTGGGGATGAACACGGTCCAAGGGGGTAACAGGTTTGTTTTCTGAGGTGTTGAGGGCATGAATGTTCTGTCAAGGTGCTTTGGGGATAAACATACAGAGGAGGTGCTTTCTGAGATACTGAGGGAGCACTATCTGGTAGTACAGGGTGCAGAAGGTGGAATGGTACAGATACACTTCCCTAATCATTTCCTCAGGGTCCCCAAGGCACGCTGGTGTGGTCATCTGAGATGGAGGCCGCTCCCAATTTTAGAAGATTATATCAACACTCAGTGAAAAATAACACAAACACGTGCCTTAAACATGGATTGGAGGAAAACTGTTATGAATCTATCATCATTTGTTGCTTAGACACGGTTTAGAAAAGCAGGCACCCAAACAGACCAATGCTGTCGATGTACAGGAAGATCCAAGAGGTTATTTACAGTTGATGTTTGTCTCCCTGCAGAGGTCATCATCCGAGATCAAGGTTCAGTCCGTGTGTGTGTGTGTGTGTGTGTGTGTGTGTCTGTGTGTGTGTGTGTGTGTGTTATCCAAGAAGATAAATTCCTGCTGCTGTTTCAGTGAAGACACAAACGTAAAAGTTTTTAAAAGCTGCAAAACTCACTTCCCTGGGGTAAAGTGAATGCTGTAAATCTCCCAAAAGAGGTTCGGATGGAAGGAAGAAAGATTAGATTGAGAAGAGACAGTGCCATTCAGGTGCAGAGGTGTTGCTGGAATGTCTATTCAGGATTTCAGGAGAGGAGAAAACACCTTGGAGATAGTTTCTCAACCAACCTGTTCAGTGATGGTACGGTATTCCTCTAGACCAGGTGGGACTTGAAACTGAATCTCCTAGCTCAGAGGTAAAGACGCTACCACTGTCCCTTTCTACCTTCCCCAAGCTGTACAAGGCCTCACCTTCATTCCCCTACGCTCTCGGATGAACGAGTTCAACACGCGGCGAGACATCGAACAATTCTTCCGCCGCCTTCGCCTCCGTGCCTACTTCTTCAACCAGGATTCTCGCCCACCCTCTGACGACCCCTTCTCCTGCCTCCAACACACCCCATCCACCTGGACACCCTGTGCTGGCCTCTTACCTGCCCTCAATTACTTCATAGCCAACTGCCGCCGCGACATTAACCACCTCAACCTCTCCATCCCTCTCACCCACTCCAACCTCTCACCCTCAGAACGTGCAGCCCTCCACTCCCTTCACTCCAACCCCAACCTCACCATCAAACCGGCAGACAAGGGAGGCGCGGTAGTAGTTTGGCGCACCGACCTTTACACCGCTGAGGCTAAACACCAGCTCGCGGACACCTCCTCCTACTGCCCCCTTGACCATGACCCCATCTCCAACCACCAAACCATCATCTCCCAGACCATCCATAACCTCATCACCTCAGGGGATCTCCCATCCACCGTCTCCAAACTCAGAGTCCCACAACCCCACACCGCCCGTTTCTACCTCCTGCCCAAAATCCACAAACCTGACTGCCCCGGCCGACCCATTGTCTCAGCCTGCTCCTGCCCCAGAGAACTCATCTCTGCATACCTCAACATGGTCCTGTCCACCTTAGTCAAAGAACTCCGCACCTACGTTTGGGACACCACCCACGCCCTCCACCTCCTCTATGATTTTCGCTTCCCTGGTCCCCAACGCCTTATCTTCACCATGGACATCCAGTCCCTGTACACCTCCATCTTCCATCATGAAGGCCTCAAAGCCCTCCGCTTCTTCCTTTCCCGCCGTACCAACCAGTACCCTTCCACTGACACCCTCCTTCGACTGACTGAACTGGTCCTCACCCTGAACAACTTCTCTTTCCAACACTCCCACTTCCTCCAAACCAAAGGAGTTGCCATGGGCACCCGAATGGGCCCCAGCCAAGCCTGCCTCTTCGTAGGATATGTGGAACAGTCCATCTTCCGCAACTACACTGGCACCACCCCCCACCTTTTCCTCCGCTACATTGATTACTGTATCGGCGCTGCCTCGTGGAGGCAGGTTGAACAGTTCATCCACTTTACCAACCGACCTCAAATTTACCTGGACCATCTCAGACACCTCCCTCCCCTTCCTAGACCTTTCCCTTTCTATCTCAGGCAACCGAATCAATGCGGACATTTACTATAAACCAACCGACTCCCACAACTACCTAGACTACGCCTCCTCCCACCCTGCCCCCTGTAAAAACGCCATCCCATATTCCCAATTCCTTCGTCTCCGCCGCATCTGTTCCCAGGAGGACCAGTTCCAATACCGTACAGCCCAGATGGCCTCCTTCTTCAAAGACTGCAATATCTCCCCAGACGTGATCGAATATGCCCTCCACCCCATCTCCTCCACTTCCTGCTCCTCTGCCCTTGAGCCCCGCCCCTCCAATCGCCACCAGGACAGAACCCCACTGGTCCTCACCTACCACCCCACTAACCTCCATATACATCGTATCATCCGTCGTCATTTCCACCACCTCCAAACAGACCCCACCACCAGAGATATATTTCCCTCCCCTCCCCTATCAGCATTCTAAAAAGACCATTCCCTCCGTGACTCCCTCGTCAGGTCCACACCCCCCACCAACCCAACCTCCACTCCCGGCACCTTCCCCTGCAACTGCAAGAGATGCAAAATTGCCTCCCCCCTTACTTCCTTCCAAGGCCCAAGGGAGCCTTCCATATCCACCACAAATTCACCTGCACATCCACACACATCATTTACTGCATCCACTGCACCTGATGGGGCCTCCTCTATATTAGGAAGACAGGCTGCCTACTTGCGGAACGTTTCAGAGAACACCTCTGGAACACCCGGACCAAACAACCCAACCACCCCGTGGCTCAACGCTTCAACTCCCCCTCCCACTCCACCAAGGACATGCAGGTCCTTGGACTCCTCTGTCGCCAGACCATAGCAACATGACGGCTGGAGGAAGAGCGCCTAATCTTCCTCCTAGGAACACTCCAACCACAAGGGATGAACTTGGATTTCTCCAGTTTCCTCATTTCCCCTCCCCCCACCTTGTCTCAGTCAAATCCCTTGAACTCAGCACTGCCTCCTAATCTGCAATCTTCTTCCTGACCTCTCCGCCCCCACCCCACTCTGGCCTAACACCCTCACCTTGACCTCCTTCCATCTATCGCATTTCCAACGCACCTCCCCCAAGTCCCTCCTCCCTACCTTTTATCTTAGCCTGATGGACACACTTTCCTCATTCCTGAAGAAGGGCTCATGCCCGAAACGTCGACTCTCCTGCTCCTTGGATACTGCCTGACCTACTGCGCTTTTCCAGCAACAGATTTTCAGCTCTGATCTCCAGCACCTGCAGTCCTCACTTTCTCCCAGTGGGATCTTGCAGAGGCCAGTATTGGGACCTCGCAGTTTCTAGGTTTATTGAAATAACTTTCACTTGAAAGTTGGAGGATTGATCAGTGAGTTCACGGATGATATGAAAACCAGTGTGATGGCAAACAGTGAGGAAGATGGGCTTAGATCATAGGAGGGCAATCATGGTAAGGGAATACGTGATGCATTATAGGGCCCTGGGAAGCACTGAAGATCAAAGGGACCTTGTTGTGCATGTCCCCCAGTCACTTAAACACCAGCTCAGGTGATAAACTCGCCTTTCCTTGTTAAGCACCGAGTTTGAGCTGGGAAGTTCTGTTAGAACTATCGAAAACATTGGCTAGGGGACAGCTAGCTTGTTGTCTGCATTTCTGGAATCCCCATTTAAGGAGGGATGTGTTAGCACTCAAGACTTGGAAAGATATTGTCTGAGCTGGAGAGTTTCAGTTATGAAGAGCGACTGGAAAGATTGGTTCGTTTTCCTTAGACCAGAGAGATTGAGAGGGGAGTCACAGGTAGATAGGATAGTGAAGAAGGCATTTGATATACTTTCCCTTATTAGTCAGAGCATTGAGTAAAGGAGTTTGGAGGTCATGTTGTGGCGGTATGAGAACATTGGTTAGGCCACCTTTGGAGTATTGTGTGCAATTCTGCTCTGATTCCTATAGAAAGGATGTTGTGAAATTTGAAAGGGTTCAGAAAAGATTTACAAGGATGTTGCCAGGGTTGGAGGGTTTGAACTACAGGAAAGGCTGAATAGGCTGGAACTGGTTTCCCTGGAGTGTCGAAGGTTGAGGAGTGACCTTCTAGAGGTTTATAAAGTCATGGATAGGGTAAATAGACAAGGTCTTTTCCCTGGGGTGGGGGAGTCCAGAACTAGAGGGCATAGGTTTAGGGTGAGAGGGGAAAGACTTAGAAGGGTCCTAAGGGGCAACGTTTTCATGCAACAGGCAGTGCATGTATGCAAGAGGAAGTGCAGGCCAGTACAAGGCTAGTAACATATAAAAGACATCGGGAGGGGTAGAAGAAAACTCCACAACCACCTGATGAAGGAGCAGTGTTCGGAAAGCTAGTGGTTCCAAATAAACCTGTTGGATTATAACCTGGTGTTGGGTGATTTTTAATTTGAACTGGAAGGGATTAGAGGGCCAAGTGCTGGTAAATGGGACGAGGTTAATTTTGGATATCAGGTTGGCATGGACGAGTTGGGTTGAAGGATCTGTTTCTGTGTTGTACATCTGTTTGACTCTATGGCATCACTGAGATGTACAAAATAATGAGCGGTGTTGATTGGGTAGACAGTGAGGAAATATTCCCCTTGATGGAGGAACCAATAAAGACAAATGTTGTAAAGACTGGAAGACAGTGCAGATATTTAAGGTAAGGGGCAGGAGACTTAAGGGGAATGTCAGTGATAAAGTCATACAGCATGGAAACAGACCTTTTGGTTCCCCCCAAAGTCCATGCTACCCATAATCCCAAACAAAACTAGTCCCACCACCTGCTCCTGGCCCATATCCCTTCAATACTTTCCTGTTTGTCCAAATACCTTTTAAACATTGGAACTGTACCCGCATCCATTAATTCCTCACGAACCACTCTCTGTGTAGAAAAAGCTGACCCTCATTTCCCTTTTAAATCTTTCTCCTCTCACTTTAAAAGTATGTCCCCTAGTGCTGAAGTCTAGGGGGGAATAAGCTCCATAGTCCAAGGGGAAAATTTCCTCACTATCTGCCTTATGAACACCCCTCATTATTTTATCCATCTCAACCATGTCATTGAGTAATAGAGACTTTCAGCACAGAAACAGCTCCTTCGGCCCAACTTATCCATGCTGACCAGATATCCTAATTTACCCTAGTCCCATTTACCTGTACTTGTTCCATATCTCTCTAATCACTTCCTCTTCATATACAAACCCTGAAGTCTATCACCCGAGGGAAAAGACATCTGACATTCACCTTATATATGCTCCTTATTATATTATACACCTCTGTAAGGTCACCCCTCAACCTTCAAGCTCCTTTCCATCGAACTCAAACCCTCCAGTGCTGGCAACATCCTTGTAAATATTTTCTGAACAGTTTAACAATACCCCTCCTATAACAGGGAGACCAGAATTGGACACAGTATTCTAAAAGAGGCCTGTACAACCTCAACATGATGTCCTAACTCCTATACTCATGGTCTGTGTAATGAAGGAAAAAGGCTTTCACCCAGAGGGTGGTGAGAAACTGAATTCACTGCTGGAAAGGCATCACAGACAGAAGCTCTCAAATCATTGAAGAAGTATTCAGATGTGCACTTGCAATGCCAAGACATACAAGGTGATGGGTCTTGAAGGAGAACCGTTGCTGGTGTTTTTGAATCTGTAGTCTGTACTGTTTGCCCGAAACGTCAATTTTCCTGCTCCTTGGATGCTGCCTGACTTGCTGGGCTTTTCCAGCACCACTCTAATCTAGACTCTGGTTTCCAGCATCTGCAGTCAGTGTTTTTACCTGATACAAGGTGATGGGCCGAGGGCTGAGAAAGGAAGTTACTCATTTGATGGTTGTTTTTGACTGGCACAGAAGCAATGGGCTGAAGGGACTCGTTCTGCACTGTAGACCACTGCCATTTGATAAAAAACAGGACAATGAAGAGACTTTGACTGAGGTGTTGGCACTAACAATTGTCAATGTGGCAGTACCACAAGATTGAGCTTTATTCTGACACACTGTCAGACCTGGGTTTGAACTCTGTTCTCGCTCTCTGCAGATGCTTCTGCACCTGCTAAATATCTTCGGCACTCAGTGTTTATTTGTGGTTACAGAGAGGATCTGAGGCTGCAGAGATGAAATCTGATGGTTTGTTAGATATGGGAAGGTGAAGCAGACACTTCCTGATTGAAAATGAAAAATCAAACATAGAATTGTGAGGCTGTTAATCTATATTTTGTTCCACAAATCCAGACGACACAAGTTTGAGTACAACAGCAGATGCTTTATTATCGGAGTGCAGCGTGAGATTCTCCATGTCCCTGAAAGTAGTTGTGTATCTACTTGTGGTGATACAAAAGGTCTATAATCCACATGGTTGACTGTCGTTACATTGTTTAAGATGGGCAATTATAATTTTACAAGGTCCGGTGAATGTTGATGTCCTGCAATAACAACTGATTATCGTATTCTTCATGATCATGTGTCAATGGGAAGAGATTAAAACTGAAGGGTTTTGCCTGTTTTCAACGGGGAATTCACATCCCTATGCTAATATGGAGAGGAAGCAAGATAATAGGAGCAGGAGGCAGTTGAACAGGGTTGCAGCCAAGGCTATCAGTCTTGGCTGGGGAGGACAAATACCGTTGCCTGTAGCTGCAGAGGAATCCACATGTGTGACTGCAATGGATTCCTTCTCGAAGATTCAGTTATCCTACTGAGATGTTCTGTCTATTCTGTAATTGATACTGTAGTGAGTCTGTTTCACAGTGGAATGTTTAACCCTTGAGTGCCCAGTATGCCTTGAAAGAGAATTAAAACATGAAGTGATCCTTTTCTGGCTTTATAACATCCTCACCAAACTCCTCCTGTCAGATATAAACCAGCCCCTCACTCACTGACACCAATCACCCCCTGTCTGATATAAACCACCCCACAGACACAAGTCTCCCCATGTCTGATTTCACCCTGCCCCACAGACAGTGACAACAGTTTCCTCCTGTCTGATATAAACCAGCCCCACAGTCACTAATACCAATCTCTGCCTGTCTGATATAAACCAACCCCACAGACACTGACACTAATCTCTGCCTGTCTGATTTAGTTAAAAGGACTGCAGATGCTGGAAACCAGAGTCTAGATGAGAGTGGTGCTGGAAAAGCACAGCAGGTCAGGCAGCATCCGAGGAGCAGG
The DNA here is from genome assembly GCF_020745735.1 of Hemiscyllium ocellatum. Lineage (NCBI taxonomy): Eukaryota > Metazoa > Chordata > Chondrichthyes > Orectolobiformes > Hemiscylliidae > Hemiscyllium > Hemiscyllium ocellatum. The sequence continues at coordinate 77,136 of NW_026867458.1, read as the reverse complement.
AAAATCGACGTGTCGGGCAAAAACCCTTCATCAGGAATAGAGGCAGGGAGCCTGCAGATTGGAAAGACAGAGGAGGAAATCTTCTTCAAGACAAAAAAGACTGAGTGTCTGCCTCTCATAATTTTGTACAGTTCTATAAGATCCCCTCTCAGTCTCCTAGACTGCCAAGAAAAGAAAAAGCTTGTTCAGCCTCTCCTTATAACACTGAGTGAGAGCAACATCCTTATAAATTTCTTCTGCACTCTTTCCAGTTTAATAACATCCTTCCCCGAGCAAGGTGACCAAAACAGAACACATGTTCCAACTGCAGCCTCACCCACCTCCTGTATAACTGTCGGTTTTTGTGAAGACAGAACTAAAGGATGTATACAATTGCTCAGCTGTTCGTTGTCCTTTGTTATACATTTCCCCAATTTCCATCTATAGGGACCTAACATTTGTCTTCATCAATCTCTTTCTCTTCGTGTACTGTAGAACCTTGTAGCATCAGTCTTCATGTTCCCTGCAAGCTTACTTTCTTTTGTACTGTGTTTTCCCCATCTTAATCAATCCCTTGGTCCTTCTTTGCTGAATTCGAAACTGCTCTCAAATATCAGACCTGTTATTTTTTTTGGCCCATTTCCTTCAATTGGATGCTATCTAATTTCCTTTATAAGCCATGGATTGGCCCTGTCACCCATTTTGCTTTTGTACCAGACAGGAATAAATAGCTGTTGCAGTTCCCCCATGATTTCCTTGAATATTTGCCAATGCCTATCTACTGTCACACCTTTAAGCAACTTTCACTGATCTATCAATGCCAACTCATGCCTTATATATCTTCATAGTTTCCTTTATTAAAATTCAGCACCCTAGTCTCCAAATCAGCTGGCTCACTCTCCATCTTGATAAAAAAAGTTGTATCATGTCATGGTCACTCATCCCCAAGGAGTCTCACGCAGCTAGATTGGCAATGATTCCCTTCTCATTACACAGTACCCAGTCTAAGATGGCCTGCTCTCTAGTTGGTTCATCCACATATTGGTTAAGAAAACCATCCTGTATGTACTCCAGGAATTTTTCCTCTAAGACATTGTGGCTAATTTGATTTGTCCAATCTAGATGCAGATTAAAATCACCCATGGTCACAGATGTCTCCATATCACATGCTTGGCTAATTTCCTTTTTAATACTATTCCGATACGACCACTGCAGTCTAGGGGTCTGTCTATGACACCCACTAATGTTTTTTGTCCCTTGGTATTTCACAGCTCCACCCATACAGTCTCCACATTGTCAAAGCTAATGTCCTAAAACGAGATGAACAAAAATACGTGACCAGGAATTGAGATATTTCTGCTCAATTATTGATCTTGATTTGATGTTAATTAGCCTTGTCGACTTTCAATGAATAGCTTCGTAAAATCTGGGACCACCAGCAGAAGGTGATGAGCTAGAACATTTGTGGAATTGCTTTCTCAGTAAATGAACATAGACACAATTTGTTGAGTTTTTCACAGTAGATGACAGTGCTTCTCCAGCAGGTGGAAGTGACGGCTGATAGTAGATCCTTCAACCAACACCTTCACTCATAAAAAGTTAAGGCACACAAAAGATTGACTGAGGCTACTTAGTTTAACATCATTTATTGAAAAAAATGGTGGAGTCTTTAAAAAAGGATGTTCCAGCAGAAAACTGGGAATGGCTTTACAAAATGGAAATCTTGCCTGATAAATGTATTGGAATTCTTGGAGAAAATGGAGGAAACGGTGATTGTAATATGTTTTGATTTTCTGAAGGTGTTTGATAGCACCCATGCATAAGATTACTGAATAAGAAAGGAGCCTTGGCTTTGGAGGGACTGTATTAACGTGGAGAGAGGATTTTTGAAATCCCAATCCAAAAAGTTTGATTAAGTGTTTTATTTTACAGGATGTCAAAGTGTGGAGGACCACATAAATCTGTTCTGGGGGACAAAAAAAATTTACAAAGTATTTTGATGACTTAGATGAGGAAAGTGAGTATATTGTAGGCAAGTTTGCGAATGACACAAAAATTGGAGCGGAGACAAGTGGTGAGTATGACACAAAAAGAAGTTTGCGGAGCGATACAGATAGGATGGGAGTGAACAAGGAGTTTTGCACATTAATGTAATGTGGATTAAATAAATGAGAACAGACATAAACAGTGAACTTGTGCATTTTAACAGGCAAGGTAGAGATTGAATTCAGAAATCTACAGGGAGTCTGCATCTCCGAACCACAAAAAGTTAGCTTTTAATTTCAACTGTCAATAAAGATGGCAAATGTCATGTTGGGGTTTGTTTAAAAACTAATGGAATATTGAGATTAGGAACAGTCAGATAAAGCAGCGAATGTGTAGCTGAGGAACTGCTGCAGGGGTTAGGATTCCCATTTTTCAATCATTGGGATCTCTTCAGGGATAGAAATGACCTATATAAGAGGGACCTGACTTGGAAGGGGACCGATATTCTTGTGGGGAAATTTGCTAGCAGTATGCTGAAGGTTTTAAATTAGTAAGGTGGATGGTGGGAACTAACAAGATAGTGAGAAAAGAGAAGTGTTTGAGGTGAGATGCTGTGAGCAATTCTCGGGGTCAAGGCAGACAACAGTTTGGCAAGAGCAAAGTAAGAACGTTAAACTGCATTTACTTCGATGGAAGAGGCCTGACATGTGAGACAGATGAACATAGGGCATAGATGGGAATGTGGGACAAGGATAACATTACCATTACAGAAATGTGGCTCAGGGATGAACAGGACTGACAACTTAATGTTCCAGGATACAGATGTTATAGAATGGATAGACAGAGGAGCAAGAGAGGAGGTGGAGGAGTGTTCTTGGTTAGAAAGAACATTACAGCTGGATGTAGAGAGGATATTTCTTGGAGACTGCCCAGTGAAGTTATATGGATGAAACTTAAAAATAAGAAAGAGGTGATGACCTTGCTGGGATTGTAAAATGGGCCTCCTAATAGTCAGTGGGAAAATTACAAGCGATTATGCTATCTGTAAGGAAAGAGGATAATGGTAGGGAATTTTAACTTTCCAACCAGAGTTTGGGGTAGTGTTAAGATCTTGGAATGTGGAGAAATTGGTTAAGTCTGTACAAGAAAACATTGTTATTCAATATGTGGATGGACCTACTGGACAGTTCGCAATACTTGACCTTCTGTTGGGAATCAAGGCAGGACAAGTGACTGAGGTGTCTGTAGGGGCACGCTTCAGGGAAAGTGATCATAATTCTATTGTTTAATAATAATGATGAGAAAGGATAGAATTGATTTAAAAATGAAAGTTTCAAATTGGAGTGTGGCCAGTTTTGATGGTATTAGACTTTGAGAAGTTGGTTGGGGGAGTTTATTCACAGGTAAAGGGACGACTGACAAGTGGGAGGCCTTTAAGAATGAGACAATGAGAGTTCAGTGATGGTATGTTTCTGTTTGTGTGAAGGGCAAGGCATGGGAAAAGCTCAATGATGAGGGAAATTGCAACTCCTGTCCAGAAAACGAAGGGGGCATTCATCAGATATAGACAGCTGGGATTGAGTGAATCCTGAGAAGGGTGTAAGGGCAGTCAGAGTATACTTCACCAGGAAATCATGAGGGAAAAAAGGGGGCATGAAATTGCATGGCAAATAGAATTAAGGAGAATCCGAAAAGATTCTAAAATTATTTTAAGGTTAAAAGAATAACTAAGAAGAGAATACAGCCCTTAAAGATCAAATGAGTTCATCTTACAGAAGAGGAGGTGTTGGGGGTCTTAAAGTAGAAAAATGGAAATAAATCCTGGAGAGCTGGTTAGGTATTTCTCAGAACTTTGTGGGAAGCGAGGGAAGAGATTCGTGGACCCCTTGCTGAGATATTTGTATCATCGATAATCAGAGATGAGATGCCAGAAGACTGGAGAGTGACTAATGTGGCAGCATTATTGAAGAAAGTTGTATGGAAATGCCAGGAAACCATAAACTGGTGAGCCTTTCACGCCAGAGATGCTTCCAGACCTTCTGAACATTTCCAGCAGTTTCCGTTTTTGTTTCTGATACACAGTATCCACTGCTCTTTCAGTTTTTACTTAGTAGTCAGAGAGCATTACGTTTTGGATTGGAGGCCTGTTAGAACATAACAACATCCAAACATTAGAAATACGATCAGGAGTAGGCCATCTGACCCCACGAGTCTGCTCTGCCTTTCAATATCATCATGGATCATCTTTCAATTGACTAAGATTCCACTTACCCACCTGCTCACTATAACCCTCCATTCCTTTACTGTTAAAAAATCTATTTTACCTTTAAAACATTCAACAGGTTGGCCTCAGCTGCTTCACTAGGCAGGGGATTCCACAGCTTCACAACCCTTTGGCTGAAGATGTTCATCCTCAACTCAGTCCTAAATCTGTTGCCCTTATTTTGAGGTTATGCCTCGTCATTCTAATTTCACCCACCAGTGGAAATAGCCTCCCTGCTTCTGTCTTATCTATCCCATTTATAATTTTACAACCCCCCTCCCACATTGTTCTGAATTCCAATGAGTATAATCCCAGTCTGCTCAATCTCTCCTCACAAGCCAACCCCCTCATTTCCAGAATCAACATAATCAACCTCCTCAGCAAACCCCACCCCAATGCCATCTCATGTAAGGTGATGAAAAGTGTACAGAGGACTACAGGTATGGTCACACCAGCGCCCTATACAGCTGCAGCAGAAAGTCCTAATTTTAAACTCTGCCAATGAAGGACACTATTCCATTTGTCTTCCTAATTAGCTACTGTACTTGTAAACTATACTTTTGTGTTTCATGCACAAGAACAGCCAAGTCCCCCTGCACAGCAGCATTCTGTTTGTTATTATTCCTCCCAAAATGGATGACCTCACGTTTACTAACATTGTACTCCATCTGCCAGACTCTTGCCCACTCACTTAACCTGTCTATATCCTCCTGCACACTTTGCTCTATCACTCATTTAAGTGCCTTCTGCGAACTACAACACACTACACTTGGATCTCTAACTCGAAGCAATCGACCTGAATTGTAAACAATTGCAGTCCCAACACTCATCCCTGAGACACACCACTCGCCACTGATTGCCAACCAGAAAAACACCCATTTATCCCCACGTTTTGCATTCTGTTAGTTAACCAGTTTTCTGTCCATGCTAATGCATTGTCTGTAACACTGTGCATCTTTATCTTATGCAGCAGCCTTTTGTGCAGCACCTTGCTGAATGCCTTTTGGAAATCCAGATCCACCACGTTCACCAGTTCCCCATTGTCTACCACGCTCATTATGACCTCAAAGAATCTCAATTAATCAGTTAAACATGACCTGCCTTTCATGAACCCAAACTTTATTAAATAAATGTGAGGTGCTGCATTTTTGTAAGGCAAACCAGGGCAAGACTTATACAATTAATGGCTGGGCCTTGGGGAGTGTTGCTGAGCAAAGAAACCAAAAGGGAGCAGATGCATCATTCCTTGAAAGTGGAGTTGCAGGTAGACAGGGTGGGGAAGAAGGTGTTTGGCATGCTTTCCTTCATTGGTCATAACATTAAGTGTAGGAGTCGAGATGTCATCTCTCAGCTGTACAGAACATTTGTGAGGCCACGTTTAGAATTATTACAGACAAATCTGGCTGACCATTTCTATGAAGGATTTTGTGAAACTTGAGGGGATGTAGAAAAGATTTCCAAGAATGATGCTGGAACTGGAGTGCTTAAGGTATAAGGTGAAGCTGAATAGGCTGGGGCTTTTCTTTTCCCTACAGTGAGAGGAAAGGAGGCTGAGGAGTGGCCTGAACAAGACCCTATAAAACCATGCAGGGCATTGATATGGTGAATAGCCAAGGCCTTTTTCCTCGAGTGGGAGAGTCCAAAACTAGAGGACAGCAGATTAAGGTGAGAGGAGAAACGTTTGAAAAGAACCTGAGGGGTAACCTTTTCACGTGTATGTATGGAAACAGCTGCCAGTGATAGTGGTGGAGGTGGGTTCAATTACTGCATTTAAAAGGCACCTGGATGGGTGTATGAACAGGGAACATTTAGAGAAAGATAGGCCAAATGTTTGGCAAATGGTACTCAGTCAGGTTGGGATATCTGGGCAGTGCAGTTGGACTGAAGGGTCTGTTTCTGTGCCTGATATCTGTATGACTATAATGTTTGTTAAAACTGAAAAGAAGCTCTATTTTTACCACAGCTGAAATACGATGGACTGTTCTTGGGACTCATCTCACAAAGAAAAGGTACACTGGACTGTGAGACAATCCACACGAGGTTTAGTCGACTGATCCTGAGGATGGAGGGACTGTCTTGAGAGTAGAGACTGAGTCGTTTGGGCCTATACTCATTAGAACATAGAAGATTCAGTGGTGACATTCTGAAACATCTATTATTTTCAGGAAACTTGATGGTGTAAATGCAGAAATGTAGTTTCCCCTTGTGGGAGAGGTTCGGGCCAGTGAGTAAACTCTCTGAATTAGAGGTCACAAATGTCAGGCAGAACAGAATTTTGTCTCCCAGAATGTAGTGAATCTGTGGAATTTGTTTCCATAGAACACTGAAGGCTGAAATGGGCAGGTTTTGATTTGGGAATTGAATCAATGCTTACAGTTAAACGCTGTAAAAATGGAGGTGAGGATTATCAGCTCAGCTATGGTGTCATTGTTTGGAAGCCCAAACCCCATTGGCTGAACAGACCGCTTCTGGTTCCCTCTCATTGACCTTTGCTCTAAGTTAGTCTTTTCAGAATTATATAGGTCTCATCTAAATTAACCTCCATGTTTGAAGCCCAGCTGCTTCAATCCCCCCTCATCATGAAAAAAGACAGGGATCATCCTTCTCACTGTTTGGTGCCATTGCATTCTGCCTCTAATGCAGTGACTACATTTATAGTCCTTCAGTTCTGTTAAATATTTGTCAAACACAACCACGGCTGTCACAGAAAAGGTTAAAGACTGATCAAAACTACATTTAAACTACCATATCAAGCACACTGTCGGCATGTGTTGCATGGAATACACACACATTGCATATTAAAGCTCTCTCAGTACTCATCCATTAAACACTGCAAGGGTTGTTCAGAGATGATTTGCTTATGTGTGTGCGTATGTCTGTGCCTGTAAATGATAGTCTACTTGTATAACAAAGTTTCGATGCATAGTGTTGTTCCCTTTTTATTCTGGTGTCAAGCATTTCAAAATCAGAAAGACAGTGGGTAGGAGTTCAAACCCCTTTACACGGCTACATCAAATGTTTTCTGTGATTGTACAGCTCATGTAATGTGCTGGGTAAATCTCCCTCTATATTGTGTTGTCCAATGCAATCATGTCAAATATATTTTGGTTTAGACACAGAGTAGAGCTGCATCCAGGATTCCCTAAAAAAAATCCTCCCAGAGTCGATACAGAATAAATTGACCTCTATAATATTAAACCTTCCATGAGATGTGCAGCGTAAGGTTAATTATAGACTAAATATGCATTACATTGAACCATTAAACATTCCTCAGACAAGAATAATAGTGCAGAGATACAATGAAAACACTAACACAGTAAAGTCTTGCAGCCTCATTCCTATCAAGCATTTCCAGATCACTCAATGCTCAGACAGATTTTTGAGAAAATCTTGTCCTGACTCAAATCTCTCGAAAGAAATGGATGAATTTGGCTGAGAGGCAATGTTGGTGAGGTGTTGGCTTCATGTTATGGGGGAAAACATTGTCTGATTGTGGAGAGGCAAAACAAGGCATCAGAGATAAAGAAAAAAGGGGGAAGGCAGGAGGGGAAGAGAGAAAAAGAGACACAGAAATATTAGCTGTGCCAATGTATCTCTTAATTATAGTTTTTTGACTAAACATGACAATTGATACCTCTGTCATTCAACAATCATACAACTTATGTATTAAAAAGTCCGAACATCAATTAGTATTGGAATCCATTGAGTTATTTGCATTTTTTCCACAATTCGTGTGCTGTGCTTGTGGGGAAATATAAATGAGGGTTTTGTGGTTCTGTAATCTATTCTGAGAATTCTATTTCTGTGTTTATTTACATAAATGCTTAATTGGCTTCAAGGAAGTGATGTTGGCAGCAAAGCCAGGTGAATGAAGTGATTTGTTGGTAAGTTTCAAATCGAAACAAGTTTATTTTAAGAATGTTCACCATTTGCAGAAGTGAATAAAAATTTATGAAGCCGAATTGCAACAGATTTTATTTATTTCTGAAAGATAAATAATTTAAAACTTTTATTTAGGTTAACAATTCAGTGCTGAAAATTCTGCAAATTTAGAATATTCACGTGAAATACAGGAACTGCCGCAACAATTACATTTAATTGATATAGTTGTTACGAGGTTTCATTACACGTATTACTTATTGGTAAGGGTCAGCAATGAGTCCCTATCCCCAACTGCCCATTGAATAGCTTGCTAAAGCCACTTCAGAACACAGTCAATTACTTCCCAGTGGGTCTGGAATCTCATGTCGGCCAGACCATGTAGATGTGACAGATGCCTTGTCATTCGTGAACCAGCTGTTTTTGTATTTTTCCATTGACTCGGGTTACATGGTCATCATTTGCCTTCCTTTCTGATTCCAGGATTTCTTTAAATTCAAATTTCACTCAAATGCAAAACGATGATATTCCAAACCCTGGCCATTCAACATCAAACTGGAGTTCGAGAATACTGGTCTCATGATATCATCACTGTGATCCGAATGTTGGAAATGCACAGAAAGCACAGAAATGCAATGAATCTGACACTTTACATCATGAACAAATATTGGAGTGGAATACTGGCAAGAACTCTCTTGCTGTTCACAGCAACATCTCAGGAGACTTTGCATCCAATCACCAATCTAAAATCTGTCTGAAGAGCCTGACTCACCGTCATTTGCATTTGTTGAATTCTTCACTGAATTATGAAAGCGTTAGTCACATATCCCAAGAAGGTGGTCATCAGCTCCCTTTTTGAGGCCTGCCATCTTGCTCGGCTAATTATGGTTGATCTTTCTTAAGAAGCTTTATTACAACCAAATGGCTTCTCAGTCGAGACTGTGTTGCTGGAAAAGTACAGCAGGTCAGGCAGCGTCCGAGGAGCAGGAGAATCGACGTTTTGGGCATAAGGCCTTTATTAAGATACCTGATGTAGTTGTTATGCCTGGAACATTGATTCTCCTGCTCCTTGGATGCTGCCTGACCTGCTGTGCTTTTCCAGCACTACACTCTCAACTCAGATCTCCAGCACCTGCAGTCCTCACTTTCTCCTGATGGGTTTCTTAGTCAGGTTCAGCACAGGAAAGGAACCATCACCTTTTTGTTGAACAGGTAGGGCAGGCCAGGTAGGAAGGTCACACATCCTCCTCTGAAGGGCAATACTGAACCATGTAACATGCTTCAAAACTTTGGTAGGTCTGTGATTATCATTCGTTACTTCAGCAGTTTCATTTCATACTCTTTCATTAATTGAAGCTACTATGGTATAGTTTGATTCTGGAACTTTACTCCAAACCTTTCAATTGCTTATTACATGCTCATAATGCCTCCTTAACCACTTTCTCAAACTGTCATGTTAGCTTCAATGATTGTTTTATTGACTCATGGAAACCGGTGGTTGCTTTTATTTGTTGGTAGGTGTCCTTCAGAAGATGGCAGAAAGCTGCCTTTCTGAAATAGCATGTTCCAAAATGACCTGAGGAAGGGAATTCCAGATTTTGACCCAGTTACAGTAAAAGATCGATGATATATTTCCATGTCAGGATGCTGAGTAGTTTAGAGAGGAGGTTACAGTGGTGCTGTTCCCATGTATCTGCTGTTCTTATCCATCGAGATGCAAGTGGTAGTGGGAAGGTACTGTGTAAGGAAGTGGCTAAGTTACTGCAGTGCAGTATTTTAGATAGTGCATGCGGCAGGTATGCCTGAAGAAGGGCTTATGCCCGAAACATCGATTCTCCTGCTCCTTGATGCTGCCTGACCTGCTGCGCTTTTCTAGCAACACATTTTTCAGCAAATGGCAGGTACTAAGCATCAGATTTGGAGGCAATGGACGCTTGTGGATGTGCTGCTGATCAAGTGGGATGCTTTGTCCTGGACAATGTCTGGCTTCTTGAGTGCAGTTGAAGGTGCTCCTGTCCAGTCAAAGGGCGAGCTGTGCTATTACCCTCCTGACTTCTGTCTCTTAGACAGTCAGTTGGCTTTGCAAGTCAGGAGGGTGAGTTACTCGCTGCAGTATTCCTAGCCTCTGGCCTGCTCTTACAACCACTGTATTTATATGGAGTGTCCAGCTCAATTTCTAATGAACAATAAAACCCAGGATGTCGATGGTGAGGGATTCCGTGATGGTAACACTATTGAATGTCAAGGGGTTTTGGTTAGATTGTCTCTTATTGTCAATGGTCATTGTCTCGCAGGTTTGTGGTGTGAATGCTATTTGCCACTTGTCAGCTCAAGTCTGGAAATTGTCCAGATTTTGTTGCATTTGAATGTGGACTGAGCAGTCACAAAAAAAATGCTAGATCAATGCAGATTTCACTTCTGACCTTCTGAGGGAGGGAAAGGCATTGCTGAAGCAGCTGAACATGATTGGGCCAAGGACACTTTCTTTAGGAACTCCAACAGAGATTTGCTTTGGCTGAGACGACTGCCCTCTAACAAGCAGAGCCACCTTCCAATGTGTGAGGTCTGACTGCAGGCAGCAGGGAGGTTGTCACCTGATACCCATTGAATCCAGTTTTGCTAGGACTCCATAATATCACACTCTGTCAAATGTGACCTTAATGTGAAGGGCTGTCACTCTTCCCTCATTTCTGGAATTCAGTTCTTTGTCCATGTTTAAATCAACTAGGAGAAAGTGAGGACCGCAGATGCTGGAGATCAGAGCTTAAAAATGTGTTGCTGGAAAAGCGCAGCAGGTCAGGCAGCATCAAAGGAGCAGGAGAATCAAAGTTTCGGGCATAAGCCCTTCTTCAGGAATCAGGCTTCAGAAGGGCTTATTTATGTCCAAAACGTCGATTCTCCTGCTCCTTTGATGCTGCCTGACCTGCTGCGCTTTTCCAGCAACACATTTTTAAGCCATGTTTAAATCAAGTCTGTAATTCAGTCATGAGCTGAGTAGGCCTTGCGTAACCCACATTTTATGTCACTGAGCAGGTTATTACTGAGCTAGTGCTGCTTGATAGCACTGTTGAAAGCACCTTCCTACACCTAACTCATGATTGAGCATGGACTGATGGAGCAGTAATTCGCCACGGTGGTTTGACCTATTTTCTGTGCACAGGACATGCCTGGCCTATTTTCCACATTGTCCATGCCAGTATTGTAGCTATACTGGGAGTGCTTGGCTAGCACAAGTCAGCAGTATTATTGCCAGAATTTTGTCAGGCTCCATAGCATTTGCAGTAACCAGTGCCCCCCGCCCAACAGTGCCTTGATTTCACATGGAGAGAAGCGAATTCCCTGAAGACAGGTATCTGTAATATTGGTGATCTATAGAAGATGCCGAGATGGATCAGACAATTGGCACTTCTGGCTGACGATTGCTGTGAATGCTTCAACCTTAACTTTTGCGCTGATGTGTTGTGCTCTCCAAAGCAGAGCAAGGGGATATCTGTGGAGCTTATTCTTTCAATGAGTTGTTTAATTATCAACTTTAGTTCATGACTTGATGTGGCAGCACTGCAGGCTCAGACCCCAGTTTCCTAAAGTAATGGTCTAGCCACAATATCTCCAGACTATAGCTCCAACCCCCACTCCATGATGTGGATATGCACAACAGAAGATCGCTTATCCTTTGTATTTGTAGATTCCAACAATGCATCGTATATTCACTTCATTTGTTAGTCTTGAAAATGCTTTACTTCACAGACTTTAGGATATAATGTTCTGTTTTCAATTCTTCTCTCCAACAGGCAAGGTCATCGATGTCACACTGGCTTTCCTCCTCATTAATTGCAAAACCAAACGTTTTTCACCTCATCTTTGAACTTACTGATCAAAATTGCTACATTCTTGACTAGATCGTTCATATACGCTGCAAACAGCAAAGGATCCAGCACCAAGTCGTATAGTAAGCCACTGGACACAAGATGTCTTCACAATGACTACCTTCGACCATTACCTTCTGCCAACAAATAAACCTTCGATGCATTTGCCAAACTGCACCAGATCCCATGAACCCTTAGTATATTGAAGATGCAAGATCTGGTCAAAAACCTGATTGAAGTCAAGAAGCATCACATCCACTTTTTACACCCGATGGCACATCTCATTGCCTCTGCGGAAAACAGAATCAACCACTTCCCAGATGGTCTCACTTCCACCAAAGCCCTGCTGAATTTTATTGCTTAAACCTTACAATTCCAACTTTTAATGAATGCTGTCTCTTAGATTTATTTATTACCTTCCCTCAAGCTTTCTACTCTTAAACATAGGTTTATGAGCGAAACTACATATTGTCATTTCGCTCCTTTCACCCGATGATATCTCTTCTTATCTCTCTGACAGATAATTTACTCTAGCTGAAATAATCTCTTCTGCTTCATTCTGGAAAATGGAAATGGAATTGAATACAATGTTGAGACCAACAGCAAACTGTCCGTTTGTTCTTGACACTGTCAGTGTGTTCACCCTCAGAGGTAGGAAGACTGTTTGTGCTGATAATACGGAAAGTAGCGCCTGGTGTATCATTCTATGTGCCAGCAGCAAGCCACACATCTCACTTCTGATCAGAAAATAAACCCAGGGGATACAATCTGGCAGAAACATCTGCCAATGTGGCCTAGATCAGGACACAGAGTGTGAAGTGATCACATTGAAGTGACATTTGCAAATCGACCTTTCGATCTCTCTTTCACGGTCTGATTCCAGGATGTCGTTGGACGAGTCTCTCGACTATCTAACAAGCTCATTCGATTCACTAACGTCTGGAACACATTGACATGCACCTTTTCATGTCTTTGATCGTGTACTACTTGTTACTCTCTCTTCAGATTTAATGTTCCCAGCTTTTGATTCTGTCTTCTGTATCCATCACCTTCCCACCCAAATACATTCTGTTTGATCTATTTCCTAAATTTTGATCAACTAAACAAATAATACAGTTTAGTACAGACAGGTATGTTGGTGTGTCCGATTAACAGAATCAATATATGGAGAGATCACCTTGGCTGTATCTAAATCTGACCAACATTGAATTCAAATAAACCACAGCACTGTGTGGTTTCAAACCTTGCAAATCTTCTCTCTTTGATAGAGCTTGTTCTAACAGTTAATTCTTGTCTTGATTATTTCAGAAACTATAACTAAAAATTCCTATTTTTAACCAAGTTTCAAATATTATTACAAGTTGCAGCACTGGCATTTCCTACAGTGAGCGTTGTGGTGTTTAAATGTTCTGGTCAAAATTTGCTTCAAGCAGAAGACTGAACCATTGGTTTCTCCGAGTTCCCAGCCACTGCCCTTGCAGTTCCATAATAACTGCAAGCTATTGATAAGCCCCAGAATGAACAGAATGTCCAGGCCCTGTACACATCCAAACGCCATGATGGAGGCCTCGAAGCCCTCAGTTTCTTCCTGTCACGCCAACCCAAGCAGTACATGCTCAACCTCAACTACATTTCCTTTCAATCCTCCCACTTCCTCCAAACCAAAGGGGTAGCCATGGACCCCAGCTATGCCTGCCTCTTCGTCAGATATGTGGAACAGTCAATCTTCCACAGCTACACCGGTATCATTGCCCACCTTTACCACCGCTACATTGATGACTGTATCAATGCCACCTCATGCAACCACTAGGAGGTTGAACAGTTCATTAACTTTACGAAAACCTTCCACCCTGACCTAAACTTTACAGGGACCATCTCGGACACCTCCCTCCCTTTCCTAGACCTCTCCATCTCTATCTCCAGTGACCAACTAAACATTTACTACAAGCCCACTGACTCCCACAGCTACCTGGACTACACCTCCTCCCACCCGACCTCAGGTAAAAATGCCATCCTTTATTCTCAATTCCTCTGCCTCCACCGCATCTGCTCCAGGAGGACCAGTTCCACCATAAAACATCCCAGATCCTTTATCAAAGAATGCAATTTCCCCTCCCACGTGGTCGATGATGCCTTGAACCCCATCCCTCCAATCGCAACAGGGACCCCTCCTGGTCCTCATCTTCCACCGCACCAACCTTGCATACATCATATCATCCTCTGCTGCTTCCACCACTGTAAACAGACCCCATCACTCGGGGTATATTTCCCTCCCTACACCTATCTGCATTCCGAAGGCATCATTCCCTCCACGACTCCCTCGTCAGGTCCATGCCCCCCACCAGCCCACTCCCCACCCCTGTCACCTTCCCCTGTCACCACAGGAAGTGCAAAACCTGCGCCCACACCTCCCCCTCACCTCCAACAAGGCCCCAAATGATCCTTCCACATCCCACAGAAACTTATCTATACTTCCACAAATGTCATCCACTGTGTCTGTTCCACCCGATGTGGTCTCCTCTGCATCAGGGAGACAGGACACTAACTTGCGGATCATTTCAGAGAACATCTCTGGGACACCCGTGCCAACCAACCTCACGGCCCCGTGGCTGAACACTTTAACTCCCCCTCCCACTCCACCAAGAACAGCCAGTCATATTCCTGTTCAATTCCAATGAATAAATACAAAATAACCGAGTCTGAATTTGGGATGATATTAATAGGATTTATTTCAATCTAAGCATGAACAGATTATTTTGACTTAACAGGTGGAGAGATTCACTTCCTGAAAAAGCAGCTCAAGTGATATAAGCTGGCACCAAACCGAGTTTGGTCAATACTGAGGCAAAAGTACAGCATCCAGTCTTGAGTGAAATAAATAAAGAAACTATCTTAACCCCGGAACAAGATAGAGTGTATTAAATATGAACAAAGACTCGAGTATTTTAGGATATAATAGAAAAGTAATTTATAGTATATTGAAATGCAAACAGAGATGTGAGGTCTCTACATTCTTCCTAGCTAAATTAATCATTTCAGAAATGCCTTTGTTAATTTTCATGTATCACTCGTCGGTCCATTCCACGAACCTTGCGAGGTCCTTGTTAAATTCTGAACCATCAGGCGATGGTTCACAGTGGTTGCGAGTTTCATGTTACAGCAAATTGTGATGTCGTCCACTGTATGCCAATGTCTTAGTTAAAAATTTGAAGCAATCACAGCTCCAAACATTTACAAAATATCACTATGGATCTTCCTTGAGTCCAAAAAAAATCCCTTTGATCAATGATTTCTAAAATTTGTTCCCATATCTTTTTTTGAAGGACGTTTTCAAATAACTTGAAGTGCAAATGGTTCACATCAGTCGGAATACAGTAACATTTCATGTGTTACCCCACACAAAAAAAATCAAGCAATTTTGTTATCACGAGTTGTTCTAAGCAAGTCTAGGATGGACTGTTTTATCAAACAAAATCATTTCCAACGTTGTGAGGGCTCGTCTATCTTCTGTGCAATGGTCTGAATTTTGTATCTGAATGCAGATGTAACTGGCTGCTCTGGGTAAAAGTACAGTTTGTGCCTTTCACATTGTTAATGTATATTGCTGACTTTAGTTGAATAAAGTGATGTTGTCCCAGGCATCGTCTGGCACCATTAATTAGACCATTAATTTCCACATTGCTAGCTGGAGAGTCAGGTGGAGTTTATTAATATCATTGAACCGAAGGCTTGGAATATTTCCGGTATGAATCATGTGAATTAGAGCCTCTGAATGAGACAAAGTAGGAAAGATGAATTGAGGAAAGATGAAGTTTTCACGACAGAGAGAGATCACTTCGCCCATCACACCTGTATCATGTGAAAACAGAACCTTCCAGCCAACACCCACTTTATAGCATGTTGTCCATAACCCTGCAGGTGATAGCACTTGAAGTAAACATTCAGGAACATTGTGTAGGGTCTAATCCATTATCAACATAGATATGATCTCCAATGCTGTAAATCCTGGCTTATGGGGAAAAAAGTAGGGGCAGAACGCCCATTTCTAAACGTTGTTTCTCAGGACGTTTTGACAATTCTTGACTTAATATCATTGTAAACTGACATGAAAAAAATGCAGACATGTTCCCCAGAAATGCTGACAGCAACATACCTTTACTCAGTCAAGATCAGCAAGATGAATTAAGAAAGTTTTAAAAAATCTTTCTTTTAACTGATTATTGGCAACACGGATTTCACAAAGTGAAAAGTACAGAAGGGAAGGGTGGAGGGCTGGGTGTGGACAATGTTCACTTGTGAGAAACAAAGCTCACACACTTCAATAATTTCAGTTCGAGACAAAATCTGAATCAGTGGTGCCCTTTACTTTACTCTTGCAAGATGGTGTGATGTCCATGTCCACAAGGCAGGGACACACACACTGAATTCAACTAATACACAATATTTATGTAATTTGGTTTCTATATTATTATTTCATTGCTCCTCCCCTGTTTACATCTTCCACTTCCCTAAGACCGGCGCCCATTACTCCTGTTTATCTCTTGCCTTATCCAGCCTTGTCTGTGACAAAATGCTTATTTCTGGCCTCACAAGGCTGTTTGACCTCATCCCGCTGTGGGTCATTGTTAGGCATATCCTTTCTTCACTATTATCTATTCCCTCCATCTGTGCCTTCCCCTACCATACTGATCCTTATGACCCTTTTAATTGGGGTTTGTTCCTGTGTTTCAGTAAAAGTGGGAAACAGATGTTTATACCTATTGTTTGTACAGGCGTATCTAGCTTAACTCCCTCCCCTCACAGCATCTTATCTATTCGTCTGTAATATCTACCATTGTTTTGCAGTCACGTTTCATTCTTGCATACATTTTTAGTGAATACAAAAACAATTATGTATTTCCTCCACATCATTTCCATTCTTGTTGACTCAGCTCTTGGCTGAAACAATTACACACTGGTGTGAGTTCATTTACTTTGTATAAGTAATTATAATTGCAGAAGTAACACTACTTTACCTATATCCCACACACTGCTCCCTGATGTCTGGTTGCATTTGTGAGCAACAGGTGAACCTGCGAACCAGATTCAGGATGGTATTGCAGATATTTCAGCAGATACTGTGTAAACGGAATTCTCCCATAAATCAGCAATGACATGAACATTTATTTTTTATGGTGTTTGAAGCCAAATAAAATTGAACAATATGCTGGGACAAGTTCCTTTCATTTCTTTGAACTAGTATCAAGGGACACTCTCTGTGGACCTGGGGTGGCAGGAGGATCTTTAACAGCAGAATGTGAGGGAACAAAGTTACCGTTGGAAATCCAGATAGACTGGAACTTGTTTCACTGGAGGGTGAGAGTTCGGGGGGTGACCTCATATAAGTTTATAAAGCCATGAGTGGAAAGGTGAATGGCTCTAATTTACATGATTCATCCTGGAAATGTACGAAGCTTTCGTTTCAAAAATATCACATATCAATAAACTCCACCTGATCCTCTGGCGAGCGATGTGGAAATTAATGGTCTAATTAATGGTGCCAGACGATGCCTGGGGCAACATCCCTTTATTCAACTAAAGTCAGCAATATACATTAACAATGTGAAAGGCGCAAACTGTACTTTTACCCAGAGCAGCCAGTTTCATCTGCAGTCAGACACAACTTCAAAATTCAGACCATTGCACAGAAGATAGACAAGCCCTCACAACACTGGAAATGATTTTGTTTGATAAAAGAATTCATCGTAGACTTCCTCAGAGCAACTCATGTCAACAAACTTGTTTTTTATGTGTGTGGGGTCACACACGAAATGTCACTTTAATACGATTGATGTGAACCAATTGCATTTCAGAAGTTATTTGAAAACGTCCATCACATTAGATACGCGAATAAATTTTACAAATCATTGATCAAAGGAGACAATCTTTTTTGGACTCAAGGAAGATCCATAGTAATATTTTGTAAATGTTTGGAGCTGGGATTGTTCTCAATTTTTGACCCAGACATTGTCGTATTTTCCCTATGGTGGGGGATTTCAACAATAGGGAACATGTTTTACAATGAGAGGAGAAAAATTTTTAAAACGATATCAGAGACAACTTTTTACACAGAGAATGGTTTGTGTGTGGGATGATCTGGTGGTGGATACTTACAACCTATAGAAGACATTTGGATAAGTAAATGAATATCAAATGTTTGGAAGGATATGGGCCAAGTACACGCAGGTGGGATTAGTTTAGTTTGGGATTATGACTGGCATGGACTGGTTGGACTGAAGTGTCTGTTTCCATGCTGAATCACTCCATGACTCTATGACTATTTATCAATTTTTCTCAATATTAAACAGTGCTGCAGTGATCCTCAAATGAACTGTTGATGTTTAGGTTGTGTCTGAGACTCTGCGAATATTTCCTTCAATGAGAGGAGGGACTAGTTCTCCAAGTTTCACAACTGAAAAATAAACTTTTCTCCAGTATTGTTGCTGAGTAGATTTGTTTCTGCAGAGGCAGTGGTTATGGTCTGCAGTTTGCTTTCCACCAACTGGTCACCAGTGAGACAAAATATCTTTGATCCCCTGCAGAAACTCCACCTGCTTCCAGGAAATGAACCTGGAAACTCAAGGACCTTTTCTGCAGCAGCTTAATTGCTGCCAACGATTGTATCTGGCCGATTAAAGGGAAAATGAATCAACTAAAGTAAAATCATACCAAACAAACTATATTTTCCCATTTACTCACAATGGATACATTTCACTTGGCATTTCTTCTTTAAAAAGGAAAGTCACTGAATACAGCATTCACCGTATGACTATCAGAAACAGGACATTGAATGCAGTGACATTCTGGTTAGTTCAGCCTGTTTATTGAGTATCTTTAAAGCTCCTGAATATGAAGTTAATGGATCCAAAATCCCACATTGCAGTAACATTTGTTATCATCTCAAAGTAAATTAACAAACTTGAATTGGTTCAAACTCACATCACTTGGTACACCATTCTCTGATTCATTTATCTCATTAAAACTGAGTGGGCCCTTTATACATGGTTAACACTGGTGTCGTGTAACAGCGAATTTCTGCTTATTTTTATGAGTTAACTGCCCCTGTCAGAGCTATCAGTGAGCAGAGAAATGTACTGTTTATAACCTACATTCGTGGTAATGATTATTGTAATACTCTCTAATTTAACCAAACACTCCTGATGTACCCAGACAGTTACCTGCAATGGTTTAGGTGTTGAGGATTTTTTAAAAAAAAGTATGGACTGTCCTGTTCTAGTTCATTAGATGCTCTTTCAAAAGTTTACCTAGGTGTTATGTAGCACTGCCAACTCACTTTTTGTTTCTCAGGCACACAGCTTTCCTTTACTATGCATTTTAAAAAATTTGAAAAAAAAGATGCAAGGAGTCTCCTGACATTCTGCAATGTCAGGAGGTGCTTCTAATCTCCGGGTCCAAACTGTTTAGTGATATCCACTCACATTCTGAACATAATCACTTTAGTCCTGCTCCATATTAGGTTGCCTAAATGGAATTTAGAAACGCAGATTAGAAATGGGATGTTATTTTGTAAAGTGAGAGAGACGTTGAGTGACAGCAAAAATAAAGTCACTCATTTTGTTGGTTAATAATATGATTGAAGTTCTTTTTAGCTTTATCTGCTTGTGGTGGAATGTAGAATTAAAGGGAGTTAACTTCTAATTGAATATTCTGAATATAATCACTTTGGACACGCTCTGTATTCAGTTGCCTAAATTGAATTTTGAAATGTTTAGTATGAATTACATGTTATTTTGTAGTGGGACAGAGACTGGCAGTGTCCTGGGAAATAAAAACTCAATTGTTTTACTAGCTAGTAATACGTTTGAACTTCGATTTTAGTTTTATCTGTTTGTGAATGAATGTAGAAATAAAGGGAGCTAACTTCCGAATGAATTTATTTTAAAGCAAAATACTTGCAACTATCATGTGAAATAGACCTGAAGGTACTCAATTTTACTTCCACCATTTAAAAAAAACACTCCCAAAGAAGCTATTCAGCAAAATAAATATCCCAAGATGTGTATATATCCATGTTTAAGCATAACCTGGTAAAGATATGCACCCATGTGTTGGGGCTGTGCAAGCTGAGACCAGGATCCAGTCTCAGTCTCCAGCAGGAAACCAACAGGCGGAAGCTGTGAGCCTGCCCTTTCCGATAGCCATATAAATCCTAGGCACTGGACCGTAATTCAACACTCCGGGATCGGCTTTGTTTAGAAAGATCTTGACAGAACCGCTTCCCAGAAGTTATCAGAATGATTGTGTCGACAATTTTTCTCAGTTTATTACTGACTTTCTTATCATGTGAGTGTTTTTTTGTTTAAGTCTGTCTTTGTTGCTGTCTCAATGTTAGTCTACCTCAGGAATGTAAAAGTAATGCTCATGGTTTATTTCTTGTCTTTTTTAAAGGTGTCCAGTCGGAGGTTGTTTTGACCCAGCCAGAGGCAGAGACTGGCCATCCCGGAAGCAGCCTGACACTGACCTGTAAAACCAGCGGGTTCGATCTCAGCAGCAGCTACATGAGCTGGGTCCGCCAGGTTCCCGGCCAGGGTCTGGAGTGGCTGGTTAGCTACTATAGTTCATCCAGCAATAACTATGCACCAGCGATTCAGGGTCGATTTACTGCGTCCAAAGACAATTCAAACAACATTTTCTCGTTGAAAATGACTAACCTGAAGATCGAAGACACCGCCATCTATTACTGTGCAAGAGACCACAGCGAGAGGAACCAGGGCTGAACCCGTTCAAAAACAGCTCGAGGGAACATTTTGTCAATTCCATCATAAACTGATGGTCAGTTTGAGTTTTAAATGCAATTATACCAACTGCGATCTGAAGCAGACCTCAGGCTGCCTCTTACAAAGCTATCAAAGAGGAAATGTACCATTGAAACTAGCAAACTGGTGACACAATGGGACAATGTTTTAGGCATGTCATATGTACTGCTAACACTTCCATCAATTAAATGCTGGGACAAAATATATCTGACAGCTCAGGAAATCACTGCTAATTGTTATGTCAACTATGGCATTCATTCTAAACATGATCAGTGCTAAATGGCTCTTTCAAATGAAAATTGAGACCTAGAGTAAAGAACAGAGAATGAGTGTACTGGTCTACATCATTGTGATACTACAGTGGGTCACAGTGCTGTGCACAGCGACATCCTCATACAATAACCACCGACAAGGATTTATCTCAAATTGGTGATTTCTACCGTGGCAGGAGCGAGAAATAATGTGAGCTGCAATTTAAACACAATCCAGTCGTGCTAGTTTGTACAAATGTAGAATTGTTTTCTACCTTCTTCGTGTTGATTGTCAAGTTAAATGCAGACCAAACCTGGAAAAGTATTCCAAGCTTTCAAAATACAATGAATAGTAAAAGCTGAAATAATGCACCAAATCATTTTTCGAGGAGTCTGAATCACTGCTTTCTAGGAAGTGAAGAAATTATTTGCATTTTACAGTTTACAGTCTGTCATAGTATTTGACACAACGTGTCTCACAGTGATATAGCTGGGGTGACACTGCAATTATGATCAATACAAAAACCTATTCAGCCTCCATTGTTTGAATCTAGTCAGTGATTACTTCTACAAACCGTCTTAACTTGCAGTTCGGTATTAGTTCTGTGGGGTTTTATGCCAGTATCACTATTTAATTTGTAAAAGTGTTGGGTAATTATTGATACACCAGTTGGGGATTTTGAGAATCAGCTGATGTGTTACTCTGTGAAGTATAAAACAGTATTAAAATTTATCAAGGATGATCAGAATTCACTCGCGCAATTATGTGATGAAGATTTATCGTGACTTTATTTTGCCTGTGGTTCTGAAAATTTAAAATGATGGTAGATTTTTGATTTGTTTTATGCAGAGCTAGTTATTGTGTGATCCAATCCAGAGAATGTAACACTGTGACTATCTTGATGACTGGGGCCAAGGGACCATGGTGACAGTGACTTCAGGTAAGAACTTTGAACATTCTTAGTGACTTTTTAAAAACTTTCTATTCATGTGACTAATTTCTGAATTAAATGAAACTCAGATTCTGTGCTGAGTTTGGTTTGGTTCGGATTGATTTTTGTTCAGACTGATTATAGACTTCAGTTAAGGCTCAGCAAATAGTTAAAATGGTGATGATGGAGTCATTTGCTCAGTGTATCTCTTTTTTTTTTGATCAGATGGATATTCTTTGTGGCTGGGTTACTTGAAACACCTAATGTCTCTTAATCAGTCAGCTATAAATAATGTTTAATGTCAGTGACACCCTGACTGTGAGTTTTATTATCAACAACAAATGCTACGAATTCAAAGATGTTCAAGATATTACCAAACATGACTAAAATATGCTAAAATATCATTATTCATTTCTTGAATATATGTTCTTACCATGATTATATTTTCTCATTTATTTTGTTAATTTTGTTGATGACAAGCAGGTTAGAAACTGTCATCAAAGTTTCTTGCGGTGCTATATTGCATTCTGTTGATTAGATTCGGAGTTTGTTTTACTTGATTCTGTTGAATTGAGTTGATTGGATTTTGGCTTTGTTTTAGTTGATTCGGGTTGAACTGTGTTGATTGGATTCTGACTTTGTTTTTACTTGGTTTTGTTGAATTGTGTTGATTGACTTTTGAAATGGTTTTATTTGATTCTGTTGAATTGAATTGGTTGGATTCTGATTATGTTTCATTCAAATCTGTTGTTTTGAGTTGATTGGATTCTGATTTTATTTTCTTTGATTCTGTTGAATTGAGTTGATTGGATTCTTATTCAGTTTGTGAAATTGATCTGCGTTTTCATGCTTTCTGAGTTGGTGTTTTCTTTCTGGTGAGGAGATTGACTCTCTGGAATACTTTTCATTACCAATATTTGTGAAGTTCTTTTGTTTTTCATGAATCATTTCTGCATTTGTTAAACTTATATGACACGTTTTTCTCCGCTTGATTGAAAACAGGACATCCATTTGTAACGGTCTGAAAAACAACTTAAGGCAGAAACCCAGATGTGTGAGAAATGAAAAAAAAAATGAGTTTTTAATGGATTGACTTTTTTAAAAAAACTCCGTTCTAATTGTAAACGAACTGAATTTTGTTTTGAGTAGCCTCATTCAAAATAAAATTTGGGACCTAAATCTGAAACTGCAGAATTGATCAGATTACGTAATTGAAACTAACTTAAAATTATAATGTGGTAATATTTGTCCATTCAGTAATTTTGTTTTGACCATGAGGTGATTAATCAATATATGCCTTCAACCCCACTCTACTGTGCGCTGCACAAGATTGTCATGATCAGGAAGGGTGTGCAGGTTAGAAATAAATTGAACTATTGCCAGAAACGTTACAGCTTTAAGTGTTAAGTCCCCTCAAAACAAGGTTGCTATTATGACCTGTTATTTCTATTCAATTTAATCATTAGTTTGCTTGATTCTGAGCAGCTTTGTTAGACTTCAATTTGGTTTTATTTGTGAGGTGACATCATGTTCTTGGTTCTGTTGAAAATGTTTGCAGAGCTAGTTCTGCTGCAAACATACCGTGTTGTGATCTGGTGATCGTTGATCTGTTGAGGAGGGACTGTGCTTGGGTAACATTAAATGTGTTATATTTGGGAAACCGTTTCTGGTTTCGACATTGTTTTTGCAATGTTAACACGGTTGGTGACAGTGAACTGCTCTTTCCTCATTCAATGCAATCAGCATGCGAGTTAAAATTTCATAAAGTCTACTATAAAGTGAAAGGCAAATCGCACAGGTTTTAGAAATGAAGGGAAAACAGATACCTTCAGGTGCTATTTTTACTTAAAATAAATAATTAAGGATTAATCTAATCCATGCTTTACAATCCAAATTCGAAACTCAACTATCTAGTTCAATCACAAAGTCTGTCTTTAAACAGTTTACAAGTCATAGAGAAATATAAATAGAATTTCAAAAGTCTAATGTTCTAATAGTTCTTGCTGTTGAGCAAAAATGCCATGACTGTGCTATAATTGATCAAGAAACACCTTTCAATTCCGCTGTACACTACATACATATTTTTCTGGCTGGAAAAGATCATTGGCAAAGACCATTTGGAAATTCTGCTCAATTCTATGTAGAACAGATCAGTTTCACTGCTTTGATCAGTTTCACATATAACTTGAGTTAATTAATTGTTATGCCCCTGATTAAACTGGATTTGCAGGATAAAAATAAAACATTAACTGAATTATTTAACCTGCACAGTGCTTTAGGTGTTCCCAATCTGTGCATTTTAAATAAATAGTTACATTTTACAACAAAATATCAACTGAAGAGTCATTCTTCAGGAAACAACTGCTATAGTGAATTATGTGACCAACCAAATTTCGAATTAATTAAAGTAATCCACTCATGAACTCCAGGGCAGCATGGTGGCTCAGTGATTGGCATTGCTGCCTCACAGCGCCAGGGTCCCAAATTTGATTCCACCCTCGGGTGACTGCCTGTGTGGAGTTTGCACATTCTCCCTGTGTCTGTGTGGGTTTCCTTCGGGTGCTGTGGTTTCCTACCACAGTCCAAAAGATGTGCAGGTCAGGTGATTGTGCAGTTTAGCACAGCCATAGTGTTCAGGGATGTCTAGGTTAGGGTGCATTAGTCAAGGACAAATATAAATTAGGGGGAATGGGTCTGGGTGGGCGACTTACTGTTCAGAGGGTCAGTGTGGAATTGTTGGGCCAAATGGCCTGTTTCCATACTGTAGGAACTCTCCTCTTAAAACCATGGGAGTACTTGCTGCAAACGCAGAAAATTCATTTTACATCGATGTGTTCAGGCGTATGCAGAGTTCACAAATTTGCAGAAGACATGAACTAGAGGATAACAGAGCACATTGTTTATTCAAACACTGAAAATAGAGTAATATTTATTTTAATTAATATACTTGATCGATTTATTGCAATGTAGCGATCTGAAGGAATCTGCTCACATTAGTTCAGTGTGACAATCATTTAGATTAGATTTCCTGCAGTATGTATCAGGCCATTTGGCCCAACAAGTCCACACCGACCCTCTGAAGAGGAACCCACCAGACCCATTCCCCTACCCTATATTTACCCCTGACTGATGCACCTAACACTATAGACAATATAGCATGACCAGTTCACCTGACTTGCACATCTTTGGATTTTGGGAGGAAATCCACACAGACACAGGGGAGATTGTGTAAACTCCACATAGGCCATCACCCGAGGCTGGAACCGAGCCTGGGTACCTGGATCTGTGAGGCAGCAGTGCCACATTTACTTAGACATCCGTTAAAGTGGGCAACTCCAGACAGAAGCATGTTTTCAATTCATACCTTTTTCAACATTTTAGTTCATTACAAGCAGTTAACAAGAAAATAACCTTGCCCTAATTCCTTCAACAGAAATGCTTTCCACACTGGAATGCAGTATTGTTTATGCAGTGCATGCAAAATCTCCACAATTCGAGGAACGTTTTAAGAATATGTAAAAATAATTTAGAGAATAATCCATTTCCTCCAGATCTGTGCTTTAATTGGCGATATTTCCCACCTCAATAATTTTGTTAAATACAATGACTTATTAAGTTTATGAACTCAGTGGTTATTTATGTTCATTGTGAACACATTCTCGTTCACATTAATCCACTGGTTAGTTCCTCTGATGAATATTCAATTACAGTGAATATATTTGACGTGAGGAGTTGAGCAATGTATCCTCTGGGATTAAGTCTGTTGTACAGTTTGTTTCAGTGCTATCTCTGACTAACTTGTCCACGGTCCTGACCATTTATAAATTGTCCAGTTCGGATACCTGAATCTCAGACAGTTCAATTTTATCTCGCGCTTCAAAACCACTTTTATCTGCCAGAAATACAATATTTGATTAGGTGCCTCAGAATTGAGAGCCCTGACTAAGTTGTTCCAATCAGAACGAATGTTTCAGGAACAAAAGGCAGATAGCAAGAGTTTTGAAATTGGTTGTTGACAACAAGAGATATTTGATTGAGCGAGGCAGAGGGAAATATGCTGCATATTTTCTTTGTGCCTCAGTTATGCAGGAGATGTTTCGTGGCACAATGTAAAATCAGAATTTTTTTTTGCATCTTATTATTTGAAAACTTATTATCAGCTTTTAATGTTACTGGCAATGGTCTTATTACACTTCAAAACATTTTAATCTTTTTCAAACTAAGTAGACCGTCTGGTGCAGCAACATTCACAGGGGAAAGAGGAAGGGAGTTCGAGGTTGGAATCTCGTGACAGTGAATTGATGGCAATGCAATTCCTAGTTTTATTGCTCTGTAGTTCCCATCGAGTTTGAACAATTTGGAGCAGCTGTCAAAGTATTCTTGGATAAATGTTGAAATGTTACTTTCATTGTACAAACATTCTGGAACAATCCCTGGTTGTTGGAAGGTGTTAATAACTAACATGGTTTATAAACTGTCGAAACAGGTGAGCTGTGTTCTCCGTGATAGTGTCGAGCTCATTGTGTTCAGGTCTGTTGTGATGTTGTGGTAGGGTCCCTGATTCTGTGCCAGGTGGCCTGTGTTCACTTACAACCTGTTAGAGAGGTATGTAACACCATCTCTTATCAGGTTACTTCAGTACAAGAAAGCAGATTGAGATGTTTGGGTGTTTGTTGGAATTCCACTCACAGAGGCCAGTGAAATCTATTCAATCGCTGTCCTGACTTGTGTCTCTTAGACATTAAACAGAATTTTGGTGGTTAGCAGCTTTTTCCAGATCAATATTTGTTCACAAGCTTTTGGGCATCGCTAGATGGGGTTAATGGAGTAAGTGCTCAAAGAAATCCCAGCTTTTGACTTGCTGTTCTAACAATATCATTTATAAATAATCCCGAATGAAACATTTTCAAAGTATATTTGATGAGATTTTGCTTAGGCTGTTTTACTTTATATTAAACCAGTGCTGTAGCTGAATTTGATTGTTCAGTACTGTGGGGGTTTCCGTTGAATCCAACACTTGCAGCAGATGGTGATAGCTTTTCAGTTGGTCTTCCATTGCTATCTCAGACCATCCAGTACCTCTGCTAAGAATCCTTTTTCCAACAGGAGTCAAGCCAACGGAATCACTGTTTATCTCAACGGGTGTGAGCTCTTGTGCCAAAAACATGAAAACAATTTGGTGAAGAGGGGGTCTCTGGATGGGAAAGGTTAATCTTGCCTTCTCTCCACAGGAGCTGCTAGACCTGCTGAGTTTCTTCAGATGTTTCTGTCTTTATTTTGGTTTTCTAGCATTTAAAGTTTGTTGTTTCATTGAAAAACGTTCTGTTCGATTAAACACGTTCTTCAGAGAAAAGATGCATTTGAACAAATTGCAAATGTTCAGAGATATTATTGAATTTGAGTGCCCTGATCTCGAGCTGTAGTTTCACAAGAAACTATTATGAAGTAACAACACACTGCAGAGTGCAGTGGCTGCTGTAATTGGGTGGAAGTTATTTTGATCACTCAAATAGAGAATGTCAGTGATCCCGTTCCAAATAATCAACAGAAGTTTTTTTTAAAGCATGTGTGAAACAATTAATTTATCAAACTATTTTAATAAAAAGTATTCACGGCCAGTGCTAGCTTAATGAATGACACAATGATAGGAAGGTAGGAACAAGAGGAGGGCACTCAGCCCCTCTAGTTGTTCCCCCACTTACTTAGATCATGGTGCATCTGTGAGCTCAATCCACAGGTCTCCCTTTGGCTAAACTCTTTAACACCTTTGTTTAACAAGCAAAAACTATCCCAGATTTACTGATTCGACTGCCCATAACAAAGGGAGACACCATTTCTGAAAGACATTCCTGTGAGTACTGTGACACAATGAGGCTGGAATTAATTGCTCATGAAAGTAAACTTTAATATCTGACAATTTCCAATATAAACATCCCAATCATCATATTTCATTAATTTAACACTATACTTCCCTGGAATCAAGAAATATAATGTGTGATTGCCTTGCTAATAATGAGGAGAAAGTGAGGAGTGCAGATGCTGGAGATCAGAGCTGAAAATGTGTTGCTGGAAAAGCACAGCAGGTCAGGCAGCATCCAAGGAGCAGGAGAATCGACGTTTCGGGCATGAGCCTTCTTCAGGAAGGGCTCCTTGGATGCTGCCTGCTCCTTGGATGCTGCCTGACCTGCTGCGCTTTTCCAGCAATACATTTTCAGCAGTTGCTAAAAATGAGGGAAGCTTCATTCCTATTAAATGATTAAGAAATAGCTCTGTTCATTCAGTGAAAACACAGTCAAATCATTCAAAAGGAAACCATGATTTGGAGATGCTGGTGTTGGACTGGGGTGTACAAAGTTTAAAAATCACACAAC